>NW_018742849.1:0-26435 GCF_001683475.1 Chenopodium quinoa
AGACTTTCACTTGATTCAATTAGCTTTTTTTGAATGCATTTAACTTTCATTTGATTTAAAAAGCTTTGTTTAAATGTAATTGACTTTCACTTGATTTAATTACTTTTTTTTAATTGCATTTGACTTTCAGTTGATTCAAAAAGATTTGTTTGAATGTGCTTGACTTTCATATGATTCAATTAGCATCGTTGAATGGATTTGACAATCATTTGATTCAAAAAGCTTTGTTTACTTTCACTTGATTCAAATCGCTATTTTGAATGCATTTGAATTTCATTTGATTGAAAAAGCTTTGTTTGAATGTGTTTGATTTTCATTTGATTAAATTAGCTTTGTTTGAATGTGATTGACTTTCATTTGAATCAATTAGCTTTGTTTAATGCATTTGACTTTCATTTAATTCAAAAAGCTTTGTTTGAATGTGTTTGACTTTAATTTGATTCAAATAGCTTTGTTTGAATGTTTTTGACTTTCACTTGATTTAAATACCTTTTTTGAATGCGTTTGACTTTCATTTGATTCAAATAGCATTTCTTGAATGTGTTTGACTTTCATTTGGTTCAAAAAGCTTTGTTTGAATGTGTTTGACTTTCATTTGATTCAATTAGCATCGTTGAACGCATTTGAAAGTCATTTGATTCAAAAAACTTTGTTTGAATTACCTAGACTTTCACTTGATTCAATTAGCTTTTTTGAATGCATTTAACTTTCATTTGATTTAAAAAGCTTTGTTTAAATGTAATTGACTTTCACTTGATTTAATTACTTTTTTTTAATTGCATTTGACTTTCAGTTGATTCAAAAAGATTTGTTTGAATGTGCTTGACTTTCATATGATTCAATTAGCATCGTTGAATGGATTTGACAATCATTTGATTCAAAAAGCTTTGTTTGACTTTCACTTGATTCAAATCGCTATTTTGAATGCATTTGAATTTCATTTGATTGAAAAAGCTTTGTTTGAATGTGTTTGATTTTTATTTGGTTAAATTAGCTTTGTTTGAATGTGATTGACTTTCATTTGAATCAATTAGCTTTGTTTAATGCATTTGACTTTCATTTAATTCAAAAAGGTTTGTTTGAATGTGTTTGACTTTTAATTTGATTCAAATAGTTTGTTTGAATGATTTTGACTTTCACTTGATTTAAATACCTTTTTTGAATGTGTTTGACTTTCATTTGATTCAAATAGCTTTGCCTTCATTGGATTTAATTAGCTTTGTTTGAATGTGGTTGACTTTTAATTGATTCAATTTGATCTTTTGAATGCATTTGACTTTCATTTGATTCAAAAAGATTTGTTTGAATGTGTTTGACTTTCATATGATTCAATTAGTATCGTTGAATGCATTTGACAATCATTTGATTCAAAAAGCTATGTTTGAATTTGTTTGACTTTCACTTGATTCAATTACTTTTTTGAACTCATTTGACTTTTTGGATTCAAAAACTTTTTTTGAATGTGTTTGAATTTCACTTGATTTAAATTAGCTTTGTTTGAATGTGGTTAACTTTCATTTGATTCAATTAGCTTTGTTTGAATGTGGTTGACTTTCATTTGATTCAATTAGTTTGTTAGAATGCCATTGACTTTCGTTTGATTCAATTAGGTTTGTTAGAATGCCATTGACTTTCATTTGATTCAATTAGCTTTGTTGAATGCATATGACTTTCATTTGATTCAAAAAGCTTTGTTTGAATGTGTTTGACTTTCATTTGATTCAATTAGCATCGTTGAACGCATTTGAAAGTCATTTGATTCAAAAAACTTTGTTTGAATTACCTAGACTTTCACTTGATTCAATTAGCTTTTTTGAATGCATTTAACTTTCATTTGATTTAAAAAGCTTTGTTTAAATGTAATTGACTTTCACTTGATTTAATTACTTTTTTTTAATTGCATTTGACTTTCAGTTGATTCAAAAAGATTTGTTTGAATGTGCTTGACTTTCATATGATTCAATTAGCATCGTTGAATGGATTTGACAATCATTTGATTCAAAAAGCTTTGTTTGACTTTCACTTGATTCAAATCGCTATTTTGAATGCATTTGAATTTCATTTGATTGAAAAAGCTTTGTTTGAATGTGTTTGATTTTTATTTGTTAAATTAGCTTTGTTTGAATGTGATTGACTTTCATTTGAATCAATTAGCTTTGTTTAATGCATTTGACTTTCATTTAATTCAAAAAGCTTGTTTGAATGTGTTTGACTTTAATCTGATTCAAATAGCTTTGTTTGAATGTTTTTGACTTTCACTTGATTTAAATACCTTTTTTGAATGCGTTTGACTTTCATTTGATTCAAATAGCATTTCTTGAATGTGTTTGACTTTATTTGGTTCAAAAAGCTTTGTTTGAATGTGTTTGACTTTCATTTGATTCAATTAGCATCGTTGAACGCATTTGAAAGTCATTTGATTCAAAAAACTTTGTTTGAATTACCTAGACTTTCACTTGATTCAATTAGCTTTTTTGAATGCATTTAACTTTCATTTGATTTAAAAAGCTTTGTTTAAATGTAATTGACTTTCACTTGATTAATTACTTTTTTTTAATTGCATTTGACTTTCAGTTGATTCAAAAAGATTTGTTTGAATGTGCTTGACTTTCATATGATTCAATTAGCATCGTTGAATGGATTTGACAATCATTTGATTCAAAAAGCTTTGTTTGACTTTCACTTGATTCAAATCGCTATTTTGAATGCATTTTGAATTTCATTTGATTGAAAAAGCTTTGTTTGAATGTGTTTGATTTTCATTTGATTAAATTAGCTTTGTTTGAATGTGATTGACTTTCATTTGAATCAATTAGCTTTGTTTAATGCATTTGACTTTCATTTAATTCAAAAAGCTTTGTTTGAATGTGTTTGACTTTAATTTGATTCAAATAGCTTTGTTTGAATGTTTTTGACTTTCACTTGATTTAAATACCTTTTTTGAATGTGTTTGACTTTCATTTGATTCAAATAGCATTTCTTGAATGTGTTTGACTTTCATTTGGTTCAAAAAGCTTTGTTTGAATGTGTTTGACTTTCATTTGATTCAATTAGCATCGTTGAACGCATTTGAAAGTCATTTGATTCAAAAAACTTTGTTTGAATTACCTAGACTTTCACTTGATTCAATTAGCTTTTTTGAATGCATTTAACTTTCATTTGATTTAAAAAGCTTTGTTTAAATGTAATTGACTTTCACTTGATTTAATTACTTTTTTTTAATTGCATTTGACTTTCAGTTGATTCAAAAAGATTTGTTTGAATGTGCTTGACTTTCATATGATTCAATTAGCATCGTTGAATGGATTTGACAATCATTTGATTCAAAAAGCTTTGTTTGACTTTCACTTGATTCAAATCGCTATTTTGAATGCATTTGAATTTCATTTGATTGAAAAAGCTTTGTTTGAATGTGTTTGATTTTATTTGGTTAAATTAGCTTTGTTTGAATGTGATTGACTTCATTTGAATCAATTAGCTTTTTTAATGCATTTGACTTTCATTTATTCAAAAAGCTTTGTTTGAATGTGTTTGACTTTAATTTGATTCAAATAGCTTTTTTGAATGATTTTGACTTTCACTTGATTTAAATACCTTTTTTGAATGTTTGACTTTCATTTGATTCAAATTTGTTTGAATGTGTTTGCCTTCATTGGATTTAATTAGCTTTGTTTGAATGTGGTTGACTTTAATTGATTCAATTTGATCTTTTGAATGCATTTGACTTTCATTTGATTCAAAAAGATTTGTTTGAATGTGTTTGACTTTCATATGATTCAATTAGTATCGTTGAATGCATTTGACAATCATTTTTCAAAAAGCTTGTTTGAATTTGTTTGACTTTCACTTGATTCAATTATTTTTTTTTTGAATTTGGATTCAAAAACTTTGTTTGAATGTGTTTGAATTTCACTTGATTTAAATTAGCTTTGTTTGAATGTGGTTAACTTTCATTTGATTCAATTAGCTTTGTTTGAATGTTGACTTTCATTTGAAATTTTTGTTAGAATGTTTGACTTTCGGTTTTTGAAATTGACTTTCATTCAATTAGCTTTGTTGAATGACTTTCATTTGATTCAAAAAGCTTTGTTTGAATGTTTGACTTTCATTTGATTCAATTAGCATCGTTGAACGCATTTGAAGTCATTTGATTCAAAAACTTTGTTTGAATTACCTAGACTTTCACTTGATTCAATTAGCTTTTTTGAATGCATTTAACTTTCATTTGATTTAAAAAGCTTTTTTAAATGTAATTGACTTTCACTTGATTTAATTACTTTTTTTTAATTGCATTTGACTTTCAGTTGATTCAAAAAGATTTGTTTGAATGTGCTTGACTTTCATATGATTCAATTAGCATCTTTGAATGGATTTGACAATCATTTGATTCAAAAAGCTTTGTTTGACTTTCACTTGATTCAAATCGTTTTGAATGCATTTGAATTTCATTTGATTGAAAAAGCTTTGTTTGAATGTGTTTGATTTTCATTTGATTAAATTAGCTTTGTTTGAATGTGATTGACTTTCATTTGAATCAATTAGCTTTGTTTAATGCATTTGACTTTCATTTAATTCAAAAAGCTTTGTTTGAATGTGTTTGACTTTAATCTGATTCAAATAGCTTTGTTTGAATGTTTTTGACTTTCACTTGATTTAAATACCTTTTTGAATGCGTTTGACTTTCATTTGATTCAAATAGCATTTCTTGAATGTGTTTGACTTTCATTTGGTTCAAAAAGCTTTGTTTGAATGTGTTTGACTTTCATTTGATTCAATTAGCATCGTTGAACGCATTTGAAAGTCATTTGATTCAAAAAACTTTGTTTGAATTACCTAGACTTTCACTTGATTCAATTAGCTTTTTTGAATGCATTTAACTTTCATTTGATTTAAAAAGCTTTGTTTAAATGTAATTGACTTTCACTTGATTTAATTACTTTTTTTTAATTGCATTTGACTTTCAGTTGATTCAAAAAGATTTGTTTGAATGTGCTTGACTTTCATATGATTCAATTAGCATCGTTGAATGGATTTGACAATCATTTGATTCAAAAAGCTTTGTTTGACTTTCACTTGATTCAAATCGCTATTTTGAATGCATTTGAATTTCATTTGATTGAAAAAGCTTTGTTTGAATGTGTTTGATTTTATTTGATTAAATTAGCTTTGTTTGAATGTGATTGACTTTCATTTGAATCAATTAGCTTTGTTTAATGCATTTGACTTTCATTTAATTCAAAAAGCTTTGTTTGAATGTGTTTGACTTTAATTGATTCAAATAGCTTTGTTTGAATGATTTTGACTTTCACTTGATTTAAATACCTTTTTTGAATGTGTTTGACTTTCATTTGATTCAAATAGCTTTGTTTGAATGTGTTTGCCTTCCATTGGATTTAATTAGCTTTGTTTGAATGTGGTTGACTTTTAATTGATTCAATTTGATCTTTTGAATGCATTTGACTTTCATTTGATTCAAAAAGATTTGTTTGAATGTGTTTGACTTTCATATGATTCAATTAGTATCGTTGAATGCATTTGACAATCATTTGATTCAAAAAGCTATGTTTGAATTTGTTTGACTTTTGATTCAATTAGCTTTTTTGAACTCATTTGACTTTCTTTGGATTCAAAAACTTTGTTTGAATGTGTTTGAATTTCACTTGATTTAAATTAGCTTTGTTTGAATGTGGTTAACTTTCATTTGATTCAATTAGCTTTGTTTGAATGTGGTTGACTTTCATTTGATTCAATTAGGTTTGTTAGAATTTGACTTTCGTTTGATTCAATTAGGTTTGTTAGAATGCCATTGACTTTCATTTGATTCAATTAGCTTTGTTGAATGCATATGACTTTCATTTGATTCAAAAAGCTTTGTTTGAATGTGTTTGACTTTCATTTGATTCAATTAGCATCGTTGAACGCATTTGACAGTCATTTGATTCAAAAAGCTTTGTTTGAATTACCTAGACTTTCACTTGATTCAATTAGCTTTTTTGAATGCATTTAACTTTCATTTGATTTAAAAAGCTTTGTTTAAATGTAATTGACTTTCACTTGATTTAATTACTTTTTTTTTAATTGCATTTGACTTTCAGTTGATTCAAAAAGATTTGTTTGAATGTGCTTGACTTTCATATGATTCAATTAGCATCGTTGAATGGATTTGACAATCATTTGATTCAAAAAGCTTTGTTTGACTTTCACTTGATTCAAATCGCTATTTTGAATGCATTTGAATTTCATTTGATTGAAAAAGCTTTGTTTGAATGTGTTTGATTTTCATTTGATTAAATTAGCTTTGTTTGAATGTGATTGACTTTCATTTGAATCAATTAGCTTTGTTTAATGCATTTGACTTTCATTTAATTCAAAAAGCTTTGTTTGAATGTGTTTGACTTTAATTTGATTCAAATAGCTTTGTTTGAATGTTTTGACTTTCACTTGATTTAAATACCTTTTTGAATGTGTTTGACTTTCATTTGATTCAAATAGCATTTCTTGAATGTGTTTGACTTTCATTTGGTTCAAAAAGCTTTGTTTGAATGTTTGACTTTCATTTGATTCAATTAGCATCGTTGAACGCATTTGAAAGTCATTTGATTCAAAAAACTTTGTTTGAATTACCTAGACTTTCACTTGATTCAATTAGCTTTTTTGAATGCATTTAACTTTCATTTGATTTAAAAAGCTTTGTTTAAATGTAATTGACTTTCACTTGATTTAATTACTTTTTTTTAATTGCATTTGACTTTCAGTTGATTCAAAAAGATTTGTTTGAATGTGCTTGACTTTCATATGATTCAATTAGCATCGTTGAATGGATTTGACAATCATTTGATTCAAAAAGCTTTGTTTGACTTTCACTTGATTCAAATCGCTATTTTGAATGCATTTGAATTTCATTTGATTGAAAAAGCTTTGTTTGAATGTGTTTGATTTTCATTTGATTAAATTAGCTTTGTTTGAATGTGATTGACTTTCATTTGAATCAATTAGCTTTGTTTAATGCATTTGACTTTCATTTAATTCAAAAAGCTTTGTTTGAATGTGTTTGACTTTAATCTGATTCAAATAGCTTTGTTTGAATGTTTTTTTTGACTTTCACTTGATTTAAATACCTTTTTTGAATGCGTTTGACTTTCATTTGATTCAAATAGCATTTCTTGAATGTGTTTGACTTTCATTTGGTTCAAAAAGCTTTGTTTGAATGTGTTTGACTTTCATTTGATTCAATTAGCATCGTTGAACGCATTTGAAAGTCATTTGATTCAAAAAACTTTGTTTGAATTACCTAGACTTTCACTTGATTCAATTAGCTTTTTTGAATGCATTTAACTTTCATTTGATTTAAAAAGCTTTGTTTAAATGTAATTGACTTTCACTTGATTTAATTACTTTTTTTTAATTGCATTTGACTTTCAGTTGATTCAAAAAGATTTGTTTGAATGTGCTTGACTTTCATATGATTCAATTAGCATCGTTGAATGGATTTGACAATCATTTGATTCAAAAAGCTTTGTTTGACTTTCACTTGATTCAAATCGCTATTTTGAATGCATTTGAATTTCATTTGATTGAAAAAGCTTTGTTTGAATGTGTTTGATTTTATTTGTTAAATTAGCTTTGTTTGAATGTGATTGACTTTCATTTGAATCAATTAGCTTTGTTTAATGCATTTGACTTTCATTTAATTCAAAAAGTTTGTTTGAATGTGTTTGACTTTAATTTGATTCAAATAGCTTTGTTTGAATGATTTTGACTTTCACTTGATTTAAATACCTTTTTTGAATGTGTTTGACTTTCATTTGATTCAAATAGCTTTGTTTGAATGTGTTTGCCTTCCATTGGATTTAATTAGCTTTGTTTGAATGTGGTTGACTTTAATTGATTCAATTTGATCTTTTGAATGCATTTGACTTTCATTTGATTCAAAAAGATTTGTTTGAATGTGTTTGACTTTCATATGATTCAATTAGTATCGTTGAATGCATTTGACAATCATTTGATTCAAAAAGCTATGTTTGAATTTGTTTGACTTTCACTTGATTCATTATTTTGAAATTTGACTTTCTTTGGCTTTGTTTGAATGTGTTTGAATTTCACTTGATTTAAATTAGCACTTTTTGATTCAATTAGCTTTGTTTGAATGTGGTTGACTTTCATTTGATTCAATTAGGTTTGTTAGAATGCCATTGACTTTCGTTTGATTCAATTAGGTTTGTTAGAATGCCATTGACTTTCATTTGATTCAATTAGCTTTGTTGAATGCATATGACTTTCATTTGATTCAAAAAGCTTTGTTTGAATGTTTGACTTTCATTTGATTCAATTAGCATCGTTGAACGCATTTGAAGTCATTTGATTCAAAAAGCTTTGTTTGAATTACCTAGACTTTCACTTGATTCAATTAGCTTTTTTGAATGCATTTAACTTTCATTTGATTTAAAAAGCTTTGTTTAAATGTAATTGACTTTCACTTGATTTAATTACTTTTTTTTAATTGCATTTGACTTTCAGTTGATTCAAAAAGATTTGTTTGAATGTGCTTGACTTTCATATGATTCAATTAGCATCGTTGAATGGATTTGACAATCATTTGATTCAAAAAGCTTTGTTTGACTTTCACTTGATTCAAATCGCTATTTTGAATGCATTTGAATTTCATTTGATTGAAAAAGCTTTGTTTGAATGTGTTTGATTTTCATTTGATTAAATTAGCTTTGTTTGAATGTGATTGACTTTCATTTGAATCAATTAGCTTTGTTTAATGCATTTGACTTTCATTTAATTCAAAAAGCTTTGTTTGAATGTGTTTGACTTTAATTTGATTCAAATAGCTTTGTTTGAATGATTTTGACTTTCACTTGATTTAAATACCTTTTTTGAATGTGTTTGACTTTCATTTGATTCAAATAGCTTTGTTTGAATGTGTTTGCCTTCCATTGGATTTAATTAGCTTTGTTTGAATGTGGTTGACTTTTAATTGATTCAATTTGATCTTTTGAATGCATTTGACTTTCATTTGATTCAAAAAGATTTGTTTGAATGTGTTTGACTTTCATATGATTCAATTAGTATCGTTGAATGCATTTGACAATCATTTGATTCAAAAAGCTATGTTTGAATTTGTTTGACTTTCACTTGATTCAATTATTTTGAACTCATTTGACTTTCTTTGGATTCAAAAACTTTGTTTGAATGTGTTTGAATTTCACTTGATTTAAATTAGCTTTGTTTGAATGTGGTTAACTTTCATTTGATTCAATTAGCTTTGTTTGAATGTGGTTGACTTTCATTTGATTCAATTAGGTTTGTTAGAATGCCATTGACTTTCGTTTGATTCAATTAGGTTTGTTAGAACATTGACTTTCATTTGATTCAATTAGCTTTGTTGAATGCATATGACTTTCATTTGAAAAAGCTTTGTTTGAATGTGTTTGACTTTTTGATTCAATTAGCATCGTTGAACGCATTTGACAGTCATTTGATTCAAAAAGCTTTGTTTGAATTACCTAGACTTTCACTTGATTCAATTAGCTTTTTTGAATGCATTTAACTTTCATTTGATTTAAAAAGCTTTGTTTAAATGTAATTGACTTTCACTTGATTTAATTACTTTTTTTTAATTGCATTTGACTTTCAGTTGATTCAAAAAGATTTGTTTGAATGTGCTTGACTTTCATATGATTCAATTAGCATCGTTGAATGGATTTGACAATCATTTGATTCAAAAAGCTTTGTTTGACTTTCACTTGATTCAAATCGCTATTTTGAATGCATTTGAATTTCATTTGATTGAAAAAGCTTTGTTTGAATGTGTTTGATTTTCATTTGATTAAATTAGCTTTGTTTGAATGTGATTGACTTTCATTTGAATCAATTAGCTTTGTTTAATGCATTTGACTTTCATTTAATTCAAAAAGCTTTGTTTGAATGTGTTTGACTTTAATCTGATTCAAATAGCTTTGTTTGAATGTTTTTGACTTTCACTTGATTTAAATACCTTTTTTGAATGCGTTTGACTTTCATTTGATTCAAATAGCATTTCTTGAATGTGTTTGACTTTCATTTGGTTCAAAAAGCTTTGTTTGAATGTGTTTGACTTTCATTTGATTCAATTAGCATCGTTGAACGCATTTGAAAGTCATTTGATTCAAAAAACTTTGTTTGAATTACCTAGACTTTCACTTGATTCAATTAGCTTTTTTGAATGCATTTAACTTTCATTTGATTTAAAAGCTTTGTTTAAATGTAATTGACTTTCACTTGATTTAATTACTTTTTTTTAATTGCATTTGACTTTCAGTTGATTCAAAAAGATTTGTTTGAATGTGCTTGACTTTCATATGATTCAATTAGCATCGTTGAATGGATTTGACAATCATTTGATTCAAAAAGCTTTGTTTGACTTTCACTTGATTCAAATCGCTATTTTGAATGCATTTGAATTTCATTTGATTGAAAAAGCTTTGTTTGAATGTGTTTGATTTTATTTGGTTAAATTAGCTTTGTTTGAATGTGATTGACTTTCATTTGAATCAATTAGCTTTGTTTAATGCATTTGACTTTCATTTAATTCAAAAAGCTTTGTTTGAATGTGTTTGACTTTAATTGATTCAAATAGCTTTGTTTGAATGTTTTTGACTTTCACTTGATTTAAATACCTTTTTTGAATGCGTTTGACTTTCATTTGATTCAAATAGCATTTCTTGAATGTGTTTGACTTTCATTTGGTTCAAAAAGCTTTGTTTGAATGTGTTTGACTTTCATTTGATTCAATTAGCATCGTTGAACGCATTTGAAAGTCATTTGATTCAAAAAACTTTGTTTGAATTACCTAGACTTTCACTTGATTCAATTAGCTTTTTTGAATGCATTTAACTTTCATTTGATTTAAAAAGCTTTGTTTAAATGTAATTGACTTTCACTTGATTTAATTACTTTTTTTAATTGCATTTGACTTTCAGTTGATTCAAAAAGATTTGTTTGAATGTGCTTGACTTTCATATGATTCAATTAGCATCGTTGAATGGATTTGACAATCATTTGATTCAAAAAGCTTTGTTTGACTTTCACTTGATTCAAATCGCTATTTTGAATGCATTTTGAATTTCATTTGATTGAAAAAGCTTTGTTTGAATGTGTTTGATTTTCATTTGATTAAATTAGCTTTGTTTGAATGTGATTGACTTTCATTTGAATCAATTAGCTTTGTTTAATGCATTTGACTTTCATTTAATTCAAAAAAGCTTTGTTTGAATGTGTTTGACTTTAAATTGATTCAAATAGCTTTGTTTGAATGATTTTGACTTTCACTTGATTTAAATACCTTTTTTGAATGTGTTTGACTTTCATTTGATTCAAATAGCATTTCTTTGAATGTGTTTGACTTTCATTTGGTTCAAAAAGCTTTTTTTGAATGTGTTTGACTTTCATTTGATTCAATTAGCATCGTTGAACGCATTTGAAAGTCATTTGATTCAAAAAACTTTGTTTGAATTACCTAGACTTTCACTTGATTCAATTAGCTTTTTTGAATGCATTTAACTTTCATTTGATTTAAAAAGCTTTGTTTAAATGTAATTGACTTTCACTTGATTTAATTACTTTTTTTTAATTGCATTTGACTTTCAGTTGATTCAAAAAGATTTGTTTGAATGTGCTTGACTTTCATATGATTCAATTAGCATCTTTGAATGGATTTGACAATCATTTGATTCAAAAAGCTTTGTTTGACTTTCACTTGATTCAAATCGCTATTTTGAATGCATTTGAATTTCATTTGATTGAAAAAGCTTTGTTTGAATGTGTTTGATTTTCATTTGATTAAATTAGCTTTGTTTGAATGTGATTGACTTTCATTTGAATCAATTAGCTTTGTTTAATGCATTTGACTTTCATTTAATTCAAAAAGCTTTGTTTGAATGTGTTTGACTTTAATCTGATTCAAATAGCTTTGTTTGAATGTTTTTGACTTTCACTTGATTTAAATACCTTTTTTGAATGCGTTTGACTTTCATTTGATTCAAATAGCATTTCTTGAATGTGTTTGACTTTCATTTGGTTCAAAAAGCTTTGTTTGAATGTGTTTGACTTTCATTTGATTCAATTAGCATCGTTGAACGCATTTGAAAGTCATTTGATTCAAAAAACTTTGTTTGAATTACCTAGACTTTCACTTGATTCAATTAGCTTTTTTGAATGCATTTAACTTTCATTTGATTTTAAAAAGCTTTGTTTAAATGTAATTGACTTTCACTTGATTTAATTACTTTTTTTTAATTGCATTTGACTTTCAGTTGATTCAAAAAGATTTGTTTGAATGTGCTTGACTTTCATATGATTCAATTAGCATCGTTGAATGGATTTGACAATCATTTGATTCAAAAAGCTTTGTTTGACTTTCACTTGATTCAAATCGCTATTTTGAATGCATTTGAATTTCATTTGATTGAAAAAGCTTTGTTTGAATGTGTTTGATTTATTTGGTTAAATTAGCTTTGTTTGAATGTGATTGACTTTCATTTGAATCAATTAGCTTTGTTTAATGCATTTGACTTTCATTTAATTCAAAAAGCTTTGTTTGAATGTGTTTGACTTTAATCTGATTCAAATAGCTTTGTTTGAATTTTTGACTTTCACTTGATTTAAATACCTTTTTTGAATGCGTTTGACTTTCATTTGATTCAAATAGCATTTCTTGAATGTGTTTGACTTTCATTTGGTTCAAAAAGCTTTGTTTGAATGTGTTTGACTTTCATTTGATTCAATTAGCATCGTTGAACGCATTTGAAAGTCATTTGATTCAAAAAACTTTGTTTGAATTACCTAGACTTTCACTTGATTCAATTAGCTTTTTTGAATGCATTTAACTTTCATTTGATTTAAAAAGCTTTGTTTAAATGTAATTGACTTTCACTTGATTTAATTACTTTTTTTTAATTGCATTTGACTTTCAGTTGATTCAAAAAGATTTGTTTGAATGTGCTTGACTTTCATATGATTCAATTAGCATCGTTGAATGGATTTGACAATCATTTGATTCAAAAAGCTTTGTTTGACTTTCACTTGATTCAAATCGCTATTTTGAATGCATTTGAATTTCATTTGATTGAAAAAGCTTTGTTTGAATGTGTTTGATTTTATTTGTTAAATTAGCTTTGTTTGAATGTGATTGACTTTCATTTGAATCAATTAGCTTTGTTTAATGCATTTGACTTTCATTTAATTCAAAAAGCTTTGTTTGAATGTGTTTGACTTTAAATTGATTCAAATAGCTTTGTTTGAATGTTTTTGACTTTCACTTGATTTAAATACCTTTTTTGAATGTGTTTGACTTTCATTTGATTCAAATAGCATTTCTTGAATGTGTTTGACTTTCATTTGGTTCAAAAAGCTTTGTTTGAATGTGTTTGACTTTCATTTGATTCAATTAGCATCGTTGAACGCATTTGAAAGTCATTTGATTCAAAAAACTTTGTTTGAATTACCTAGACTTTCACTTGATTCAATTAGCTTTTTTGAATGCATTTAACTTTCATTTGATTTAAAAAGCTTTGTTTAAATGTAATTGACTTTCACTTGATTTAATTACTTTTTTTTAATTGCATTTGACTTTCAGTTGATTCAAAAAGATTTGTTTGAATGTGCTTGACTTTCATATGATTCAATTAGCATCGTTGAATGGATTTGACAATCATTTGATTCAAAAAGCTTTGTTTGACTTTCACTTGATTCAAATCGCTATTTTGAATGCATTTGAATTTCATTTGATTGAAAAAGCTTTGTTTGAATGTGTTTGATTTTCATTTGATTAAATTAGCTTTGTTTGAATGTGATTGACTTTCATTTGAATCAATTAGCTTTGTTTAATGCATTTGACTTTCATTTAATTCAAAAAGCTTTGTTTGAATGTGTTTGACTTTAATCTGATTCAAATAGCTTTGTTTGAATGTTTTTGACTTTCACTTGATTTAAATACCTTTTTGAATGCGTTTGACTTTCATTTGATTCAAATAGCATTTCTTGAATGTGTTTGACTTTCATTTGGTTCAAAAAGCTTTGTTTGAATGTGTTTGACTTTCATTTGATTCAATTAGCATCGTTGAACGCATTTGAAAGTCATTTGATTCAAAAAACTTTGTTTGAATTACCTAGACTTTCACTTGATTCAATTAGCTTTTTTGAATGCATTTAACTTTCATTTGATTTTAAAAAGCTTTGTTTAAATGTAATTGACTTTCACTTGATTTAATTACTTTTTTTTAATTGCATTTGACTTTCAGTTGATTCAAAAAGATTTGTTTGAATGTGCTTGACTTTCATATGATTCAATTAGCATCGTTGAATGGATTTGACAATCATTTGATTCAAAAAGCTTTGTTTGACTTTCACTTGATTCAAATCGCTATTTTGAATGCATTTGAATTTCATTTGATTGAAAAAGCTTTGTTTGAATGTGTTTGATTTTATTTGGTTAAATTAGCTTTGTTTGAATGTGATTGACTTTCATTTGAATCAATTAGCTTTGTTTAATGCATTTGACTTTCATTTAATTCAAAAAGCTTGTTTGAATGTGTTTGACTTTAATTGATTCAAATAGCTTTGTTTGAATTTTGACTTTCACTTGATTTAAATACCTTTTTTGAATGCGTTTGACTTTCATTTGATTCAAATAGCATTTCTTGAATGTGTTTGACTTTCATTTGGTTCAAAAAGCTTTGTTTGAATGTGTTTGACTTTCATTTGATTCAATTAGCATCGTTGAACGCATTTGAAAGTCATTTGATTCAAAAAAACTTTGTTTGAATTACCTAGACTTTCACTTGATTCAATTAGCTTTTTTGAATGCATTTAACTTTCATTTGATTTAAAAAGCTTTGTTTAAATGTAATTGACTTTCACTTGATTTAATTACTTTTTTTTAATTGCATTTGACTTTCAGTTGATTCAAAAAGATTTGTTTGAATGTGCTTGACTTTCATATGATTCAATTAGCATCGTTGAATGGATTTGACAATCATTTGATTCAAAAAGCTTTGTTTGACTTTCACTTGATTCAAATCGCTATTTTGAATGCATTTGAATTTCATTTGATTGAAAAAGCTTTGTTTGAATGTGTTTGATTTTATTTGTTAAATTAGCTTTGTTTGAATGTGATTGACTTTCATTTGAATCAATTAGCTTTGTTTAATGCATTTGACTTTCATTTAATTCAAAAAGCTTTGTTTGAATGTGTTTGACTTTAATTTGATTCAAATAGCTTTGTTTGAATGATTTTGACTTTCACTTGATTTAAATACCTTTTTTGAATGTGTTTGACTTTCATTTGATTCAAATAGCATTTTTGAATGTGTTTGACTTCATTTGGTTCAAAAAGCTTTGTTTGAATGTGTTTGACTTTCTTCAATTAGCATCGTTGAACGCATTTGAAAGTCATTTGATTCAAAAAACTTTGTTTGAATTTAGACTTTCACTTGATTCAATTAGCTTTTTTGAATGCATTTAACTTTCATTTGATTTAAAAAGCTTTGTTTAAATGTAATTGACTTTCACTTGATTTAATTACTTTTTTTTAATTGCATTTGACTTTCAGTTGATTCAAAAAGATTTGTTTGAATGTGCTTGACTTTCATATGATTCAATTAGCATCGTTGAATGGATTTGACAATCATTTGATTCAAAAAGCTTTGTTTGACTTTCACTTGATTCAAATCGCTATTTTGAATGCATTTGAATTTCATTTGATTGAAAAAGCTTTGTTTGAATGTGTTTGATTTTCATTTGATTAAATTAGCTTTGTTTGAATGTGATTGACTTTCATTTGAATCAATTAGCTTTGTTTAATGCATTTGACTTTCATTTAATTCAAAAAGCTTTGTTTGAATGTGTTTGACTTTAATTGATTCAAATAGCTTTGTTTGAATGTTTTTGACTTTCACTTGATTTAAATACCTTTTTTGAATGCGTTTGACTTTCATTTGATTCAAATAGCATTTTGAATGTGTTTGACTTTCATTTGGTTCAAAAAGCTTTGTTTGAATGTGTTTGACTTTCATTTGATTCAATTAGCATCGTTGAACGCATTTGAAAGTCATTTGATTCAAAAAACTTTGTTTGAATTACCTAGACTTTCACTTGATTCAATTAGCTTTTTTGAATGCATTTAACTTTCATTTGATTTAAAAAGCTTTGTTTAAATGTAATTGACTTTCACTTGATTTAATTACTTTTTTTTAATTGCATTTGACTTTCAGTTGATTCAAAAAGATTTGTTTGAATGTGCTTGACTTTCATATGATTCAATTAGCATCGTTGAATGGATTTGACAATCATTTGATTCAAAAAAGCTTTGTTTGACTTTCACTTGATTCAAATCGCTATTTTGAATGCATTTGAATTTCATTTGATTGAAAAAGCTTTGTTTGAATGTGTTTGATTTTCATTTGATTAAATTAGCTTTGTTTGAATGTGATTGACTTTCATTTGAATCAATTAGCTTTGTTTAATGCATTTGACTTTCATTTAATTCAAAAAGCTTTGTTTGAATGTGTTTGACTTTAATCTGATTCAAATAGCTTTGTTTGAATGTTTTGACTTTCACTTGATTTAAATACCTTTTTTGAATGCGTTTGACTTTCATTTGATTCAAATAGCATTTCTTGAATGTGTTTGACTTTCATTTGGTTCAAAAAGCTTTGTTTGAATGTGTTTGACTTTCATTTGATTCAATTAGCATCGTTGAACGCATTTGAAAGTCATTTGATTCAAAAAACTTTGTTTGAATTACCTAGACTTTCACTTGATTCAATTAGCTTTTTTGAATGCATTTAACTTTCATTTGATTTAAAAAGCTTTGTTTAAATGTAATTGACTTTCACTTGATTTAATTACTTTTTTTTAATTGCATTTGACTTTCAGTTGATTCAAAAAGATTTGTTTGAATGTGCTTGACTTTCATATGATTCAATTAGCATCGTTGAATGGATTTGACAATCATTTGATTCAAAAAGCTTTGTTTGACTTTCACTTGATTCAAATCGCTATTTTGAATGCATTTGAATTTCATTTGATTGAAAAAGCTTTGTTTGAATGTGTTTGATTTTTATTTGGTTAAATTAGCTTTGTTTGAATGTGATTGACTTTCATTTGAATCAATTAGCTTTGTTTAATGCATTTGACTTTCATTTAATTCAAAAAGTTTGTTTGAATGTGTTTGACTTTAATTTGATTCAAATAGCTTTGTTTGAATGATTTTGACTTTCACTTGATTTAAATACCTTTTTTGAATGTGTTTGACTTTCATTTGATTCAAATAGCTTTGTTTGAATGTGTTTGCCTTCCATTGGATTTAATTAGCTTTGTTTGAATGTGGTTGACTTTTAATTGATTCAATTTGATCTTTTGAATGCTTTGACTTTCATTTGATTCAAAAAGATTTGTTTGAATGTGTTTGACTTTCATATGATTCAATTAGTATCGTTGAATGCATTTGACAATCATTTGATTCAAAAAGCTATGTTTGAATTTGTTTTTCACTTGATTCAATTAGCTTTTTTGAACTCATTTGACTTTCTTTGGATTCAAAAGCTTTGTTTGAATGTGTTTGAATTTCACTTGATTTAAATTAGCTTTGTTTGAATGTGGTTAACTTTCATTTGATTCAATTAGCTTTGTTGAATGTGGTTGACTTTCATTTGATTCAATTAGGTTTGTTAGAATGTTGACTTTCGTTTGATTCTTGTTAGAATGCCATTGACTTTCATTTGTTAGCTTTGTTGAATGCATATGACTTTCATTTGATTCAAAAATTGTTTGAATGTGTTTGACTTTCATTTGATTCAATTAGCATCGTTGAACGCATTTGACAGTCATTTGATTCAAAAAGCTTTGTTTGAATTACCTAGACTTTCACTTGATTCAATTAGCTTTTTTGAATGCATTTAACTTTCATTTGATTTAAAAAGCTTTGTTTAAATGTAATTGACTTTCACTTGATTTAATTACTTTTTTTTAATTGCATTTGACTTTCAGTTGATTCAAAAAGATTTGTTTGAATGTGCTTGACTTTCATATGATTCAATTAGCATCTTTGAATGGATTTGACAATCATTTGATTCAAAAAGCTTTGTTTGACTTTCACTTGATTCAAATCGCTATTTTGAATGCATTTGAATTTCATTTGATTGAAAAAGCTTTGTTTGAATGTGTTTGATTTTCATTTGATTAAATTAGCTTTGTTTGAATGTGATTGACTTTCATTTGAATCAATTAGCTTTGTTTAATGCATTTGACTTTCATTTAATTCAAAAAGCTTTGTTTGAATGTGTTTGACTTTAATCTGATTCAAATAGCTTTGTTTGAATGTTTTTGACTTTCACTTGATTTAAATACCTTTTTTGAATGCGTTTGACTTTCATTTGATTCAAATAGCATTTCTTGAATGTGTTTGACTTTCATTTGGTTCAAAAAGCTTTGTTTGAATGTGTTTGACTTTCATTTGATTCAATTAGCATCGTTGAACGCATTTGAAAGTCATTTGATTCAAAAAACTTTGTTTGAATTACCTAGACTTTCACTTGATTCAATTAGCTTTTTTGAATGCATTTAACTTTCATTTGATTTAAAAAGCTTTGTTTAAATGTAATTGACTTTCACTTGATTTAATTACTTTTTTTAATTGCATTTGACTTTCAGTTGATTCAAAAAGATTTGTTTGAATGTGCTTGACTTTCATATGATTCAATTAGCATCGTTGAATGGATTTGACAATCATTTGATTCAAAAAGCTTTTTTTTGACTTTCACTTGATTCAAATCGCTATTTTGAATGCATTTGAATTTCATTTGATTGAAAAAGCTTTGTTTGAATGTGTTTGATTTTATTTGGTTAAATTAGCTTTGTTTGAATGTGATTGACTTTCATTTGAATCAATTAGCTTGTTTAATGCATTTGACTTTCATTTAATTCAAAAAGCTTTGTTTGAATGTGTTTGACTTTAATCTGATTCAAATAGCTTGTTTGAATGTTTTTGACTTTCACTTGATTTAAATACCTTTTTTGAATGCGTTTGACTTTCATTTGATTCAAATAGCATTTCTTGAATGTGTTTGACTTTCATTTGGTTCAAAAAGCTTTGTTTGAATGTGTTTGACTTTCATTTGATTCAATTAGCATCGTTGAACGCATTTGAAAGTCATTTGAATCAAAAAACTCTGTTTGAATTACCTAGACTTTCACTTGATTCAATTAGCTTTTTTGGATGCATTTAACTTTCCTTTGATTTAAAAAGCTTTGTTTAAATGTAATTGACTTTCACTTGATTTAATTACTTTTTTTTAATTGCATTTGACTTTCAGTTGATTCAAAAAGATTTGTTTGAATGTGCTTGACTTTCATATGATTCAATTAGCAGAGTTGAATGGATTTGACAATCATTTTGATTCAAAAAGCTTTGTTTGACTTTCACTTGATTCAAATCGCTATTTTGAATGCATTTGAATTTCATTTGATTGAAAAAGCTTTGTTTGAATGTGTTTGATTTTTATTTGGTTAAATTAGTTTTGTTTGAATGTGATTGACTTTCATTTGAATCAATTAGCTTTGTGTTTAATGCATTTGACTTTCATTTAATTCAAAAAGTTTGTTTGAATGTGTTTGACTTTAATTTGATTCAAATAGCTTTGTTTGAATGATTTTGACTTTCACTTGATTTAAATACCTTTTTTTGAATGTGTTTGACTTTCATTTGATTCAAATAGCTTTGTTTGAATGTGTTTGCCTTCCATTGGATTTTAATTAGCTTTGTTTGAATGTGGTTGACTTTTAATTGATTCAATTTGATCTTTTGAATGCATTTGACTTTCATTTGATTCAAAAAGATTTGTTTGAATGTGTTTGACTTTCATATGATTCAATTAGTATCGTTGAATGCATTTGACAATCATTTGATTCAAAAAGCTATGTTTGAATTTGTTTGACTTTCACTTGATTCAATTAGCTTTTTTGAACTCATTTGACTTTCTTTGGATTCAAAAAGATTTGTTTGAATGTGTTTGAATTTCACTTGATTTAAATTAGCTTTGTTTGAATGTGGTTAACTTTCATTTGATTCAATTAGCTTTGTTTGAATGTGGTTGACTTTCATTTGATTCAATTAGGTTTGTTAGAATGCCATTGACTTTCGTTTGATTCAATTAGGTTTGTTAGAATGCCATTGACTTTCATTTGATTTCAATTAGCTTTGTTGAATGCATATGACTTTCATTTGATTCAAAAAAGCTTTGTTTTGAATGTGTTTGACTTTCATTTTGATTCAATTAGCATCGTTGAACGCATTTGACAGTCATTTGATTCAAAAAGCTTTGTTTGAATTACCTAGATTTTCACTTGATTCAATTAGCTTTTTTGAATGCATTTAACTTTCATTTTGATTTAAAAAGCTTTGTTTAAATGTAATTGACTTTCACTTGATTTAATTACTTTTTTTTTAATTGCATTTGACTTTCAGTTGATTCAAAAAGATTTGTTTGAATGTGCTTGACTTTCATATGATTCAATTAGCATCTTTGAATGGATTTGACAATCATTTTGATTCAAAAAGCTTTGTTTGACTTTCACTTGATTCAAATCGCTATTTTGAATGCATTTGAATTTCATTTGATTGAAAAAGCTTTGTTTGAATGTGTTTGATTTTCATTTGATTAAATTAGCTTTGTTTGAATGTGATTGACTTTCATTTGAATCAATTAGCTTTGTTTAATGCATTTGACTTTCATTTAATTCAAAAAGCTTTGTTTGAATGTGTTTGACTTTAATCTGATTCAAATAGCTTTGTTTGAATGTTTTTGACTTTCACTTGATTTAAATACCTTTTTTTGAATGCGTTTGACTCTCATTTGATTCAAATAGCATTTCTTGAATGTGTTTGACTTTTCATTTGGTTCAAAAAGCTTTGTTTGAATGTGTTTGACTTTCATTTGATTCAATTAGCATCGTTGAACGCATTTGAAGTCATTTGATTCAAAAAACTTTGTTTGAATTACCTAGACTTTCACTTGATTCAATTAGCTTTTTTGAATGCATTTAACTTTCATTTGATTTTA
Source organism: Chenopodium quinoa (assembly GCF_001683475.1). Classification (NCBI taxonomy): domain Eukaryota; kingdom Viridiplantae; phylum Streptophyta; class Magnoliopsida; order Caryophyllales; family Amaranthaceae; genus Chenopodium; species Chenopodium quinoa. The sequence continues at coordinate 21,105 of NW_018742849.1, forward strand.
AAAAGCTTTGTTTAAATGTAATTGACTTTCACTTGATTTAATTACTTTTTTTTTAATTGCATTTGACTTTCAGTTGATTCAAAAAGATTTGTTTGAATGTGCTTGACTTTCATATGATTCAATTAGCATCGTTGAATGGATTTGACAATCATTTGATTCAAAAAGCTTTGTTTGACTTTCACTTGATTCAAATCGCTATTTTGAATGCATTTGAATTTCATTTGATTGAAAAAGCTTTGTTTGAATGTGTTTGATTTTCATTTGATTAAATTAGCTTTGTTTGAATGTGATTGACTTTCATTTGAATCAATTAGCTTTGTTTAATGCATTTGACTTTCATTTAATTCAAAAAAGGTTTGTTTGAATGTGTTTGACTTTTATTTGATTCAAATAGCTTTGTTTGAATGATTTTGACTTTCACTTGATTTTAAATACCTTTTTTGAATGCGTTTGACGTTCATTTGATTCAAATAGCTTTGTTTTGAATGTGTTTGCCTTCCATTGGATTTAATTAGCTTTGTTTGAATGTGGTTGACTTTTAATTGATTCAATTTGATGTTTTTGAATGCATTTGACTTTCATTTGATTCAAAAAGACTTGTTTGAATGTGTTTGACTTTCATATGATTCAATTAGTATCGTTGAATGCATTTGACAATCATTTGATTCAAAAAGCTATGTTTGAATTTGTTTGACTTTCACTTGATTCAATTAGCTTTTTGAACTCATTTGACTTTCTTTGGATTCAAAATACCTTGCTTGAATGTGTTTGAATTTCACTTGATTTAAAATTAGCTTTGTTTGAATGTGGTTAAATTTCTTTTGATTCAATTAGCTTTTGTTTGAATGTGGTTGACTTCATTTGATTCAATTAGGTTTGTTAGAATGCCATTGACTTTCGTTTGATTCAATTAGGTTTGTTAGAATGCCATTGACTTTCATTTGATTCAATTAGCTTTGTTGAATGCATATGACTTTCATTTGATTCAAAAAGCTTTGTTTGAATGTGTTTGACTTTCATTTGATTCAATTAGCATCGTTGAACGCATTTGAAAGTCATTTGATTCAAAAAGCTTTGTTTGAATTACCTAGACTTTCACTTGATTCAATTAGCTTTTTTTGAATGCATTTTAACTTTCATTTGATTTAAAAAGCTTTGTTTAAATGTAATTGACTTTCACTTGATTTAATTACTATTTTTTTAATTGCATTTGACTTTCAGTTGATTCAAAAAGATTTGTTTGAATGTGCTTGATTTTCATATGATTCAATTAGCATCTTTGAATGATTTGACAATCATTTGATTCAAAAAGCTTTGTTTGACTGTCACTTGATTCAAATCGCTATTTTGAATGCATTTGAATTTCATTTTGATTGAAAAAGCTTTGTTTGAATGTGTTTGATTTTTATTTGGTTAAATTAGCTTTGTTTGAATGTGATTTACTTTCATTTGAATCAATTAGCTTTGTTTAATGCATTTGACTTTCATTTAATTTCAAAAAACTTTGTTTGAATGTGTTTGACTTTAATCTGATTCAAATAGCTTTGTTTGAATGTTTTTGACTTTCACTTGATTTAAATACCTTTTTTGAATGCGTTTGACGTTCATTTGATTCAAATAGCTTTGTTTGAATGTGTTTGCCTTCCATTGATTTAATTAGCTTTGTTTGAATGTGGTTGACTTTTAATTGATTCAATTTGATGTTTTGAATGCATTTTACTTTCATTTGATTCAAAAAGATTTGTTTGAATGTGTTTGACTTTCATATGATTCAATTAGTATCGTTGAATGCATTTGACAATCATTTGTTTCAAAAAGCTATGTTGAATTTGTTTGACTTTCACTTGATTCAATTAGCTTTTTTGAACTCATTTGACTTCCTTTGGATTCAAAATACTTTGTTTGAATGTGTTCGAATTTCACTTGATTTAAATTAGCTTTGTTTGAATGTGGTTAAATTTCATTTGATTCAATTAGCTTTGTTTGAATGTGGTTGACTTTCATTTGATTCAATTAGGTTTGTTAGAATGCCATTGACTTTCGTTTGATTCAATTAGGTTTGTTAGAATGCCATTGACTTTCATTGATTCAATTAGCTTTGTTGAATGCATATGACTTTCATTTGATACAAAACGCTTTGTTTGAATGTGTTTGACTTTCATTTGATTCAATTAGCATCGTTGAACGCATTTGACAGTCATTTGATTCAAAAAGCTTTGTTTGAATTACCTAGACTTTCACTTGATTCAATTAGCTTTTTTGAATGCATTTAACTTTTATTTAATTTAAAAGCTTTGTTTAAATGTAATTGACTTTCACTTGATTTAATTACTATTTTTTTAATTGCATTTGACTTTCAGTTTATTCAAAAAAGATTTGTTTGAATGTGCTTGATTTTCATATGATTCAACTAGCATCTTAAAATGGATTTGACAATCATTTGATTCAAAAAGCTTTGTTTGACTTTTCACTTGATTCAAATCGCCATTTTGAATGCATTTGAATTTCATTTGATTGAAAAAGCTTTGTTTGAATGTGTTTGATTTTTATTTGGTTAAATTAGCTTTGTTTGAATGTGATTGACTTTCATTTGAATCAATTAGCTTTGTTTAATGCATTTGACTTTCATTTAATTCAAAAAAGTTTGTTTCAATGTGTTTGACTTTAATCTGATTCAAATAGCTTTGTTTGAATGTTTTTGACTTTCACTTGATTTAAATACCTTTTTTGAATGCGTTTGACTTTCATTTGATTCAAATAGCATTTCTTGAATGTGTTTGACTTTCATTTGGTTCAAAAAGCTTTAGTTTTGAATGTGTTTGACTTTCATTTGATTCAATTAGCATCGTTGAACGCATTTGAAAGTCATTTGATTTAAAAAACTTTGTTTGAATTACCTAGACTTTCACTTGATTCAATTAGCTTTTTTGAATGCATTTAACTTTCATTTGATTTAAAAAGCTTTGTTTTAAATGTAATTGACTTTCACTTGATTTAATTACTTTTTTTTAATTGCATGTGACTTTCAGTTTATTCAAAAAGATTTGTTTGAATGTGCTTGACTTTCATATGATTCAATTAGCATCGTTGAATGGATTTGACAATCATTTGATTCAAAAAGCTTTGTTTGACTTTCACTTGATTCAAATCGCTATTTTGAATGCATTTGAATTTCATTTGATTGAAAAAGCTTTGTTTGAATGTGTTTGATTTTTATTTGGTTAAATTAGCTTTGTTTGAATGTGATTGACTTTCATTTGAATCAATTAGCTTTGTTAAATGCATTGACTTTCATTTAATTCAAAAAAGCTTTGTTTGAATGTGTTTGACTTTAATCTGATTCAAATAGCTTTGTTTGAATGTTTTTGACTTTCACTTGATTTAAATACCTTTTTTTGAATGCGTTTGACTTTCATTTGATTCAAATAGCATTTCTTGAATGTGTTTGACTTTCATTTGGTTCAAAAAGCTTTGTTTGAATGTGTTTGACTTTCATTTGATTCAATTAGCATCGTTGAACGCATTTGAAAGTCATTTGATTCAAAAAACTTTGTTTGAATTACCTAGACTTTCACTTGATTCAATTAGCTTTTTTGAATGCATTTAACTTTCATTTGATTTTAAAAAGCTTTGTTTAAATGTAATTGACTTTCACTTGATTTAATTACTTTTTTTAATTGCATTTGACTTTCAGTTGATTCAAAAAGATTTGTTTGAATGTGCTTGACTTTCATATGATTCAATTAGCATCGTTGAATGGATTTGACAATCATTTGATTCAAAAAGCTTTGTTTGACTTTCACTTGATTCAAATCGCTATTTTGAATGCATTTGAATTTCATTTGATTGAAAAAGCTTTGTTTGAATGTGTTTGATTTTCATTTGATTAAATTAGCTTTGTTTGAATGTGATTGACTTTCATTTGAATCAATTAGCTTTGTTTAATGCATTTGACTTTCATTTAATTCAAAAAGCTTTGTTTGAATGTGTTTGACTTTAATCTGATTCAAATAGCTTTGTTTGAATGTTTTTGACTTTCACTTGATTTAAATACCTTTTTTGAATGCGTTTGACTTTCATTTGATTCAAATAGCATTTCTTGAATGTGTTTGACTTTCATTTGGTTCAAAAAGCTTTTTGAATGTTTGACTTTCATTTGATTCAATTAGCATCGTTGAACGCATTTGAAAGTCATTTGATTCAAAAAACTTTGTTTGAATTACCTAGACTTTCACTTGATTCAATTAGCTTTTTGAATGCATTTAACTTTCATTTGATTTAAAAAGCTTTGTTTAAATGTAATTGACTTTCACTTGATTTAATTACTTTTTTTTAATTGCATTTGACTTTCAGTTGATTCAAAAAGATTTGTTTGAATGTGCTTGACTTTCATATGATTCAATTAGCATCGTTGAATGGATTTGACAATCATTTGATTCAAAAAAGCTTTGTTTGACTTTCACTTGATTCAAATCGCTATTTTGAATGCATTTGAATTTCATTTGATTGAAAAAGCTTTGTTTGAATGTGTTTGATTTTATTTGGTTAAATTAGCTTTGTTTGAATGTGATTGACTTTCATTTGAATCAATTAGCTTTGTTTAATGCATTTGACTTTCATTTAATTCAAAAAGCTTTGTTTGAATGTGTTTGACTTTAATTGATTCAAATAGCTTTGTTTGAATGTTTTGACTTTCACTTGATTTAAATACCTTTTTTGAATGCGTTTGACTTTCATTTGATTCAAATAGCATTTCTTGAATGTGTTTGACTTTCATTTGGTTCAAAAAGCTTTGTTTGAATGTGTTTGACTTCATTTGATTCAATTAGCATCGTTGAACGCATTTGAAGTCATTTGATTCAAAAAACTTTGTTTGAATTACCTAGACTTTCACTTGATTCAATTAGCTTTTTTGAATGCATTTAACTTTCATTTGATTTAAAAAGCTTTGTTTAAATGTAATTGACTTTCACTTGATTTAATTACTTTTTTTAATTGCATTTGACTTTCAGTTGATTCAAAAAGATTTGTTTGAATGTGCTTGACTTTCATATGATTCAATTAGCATCGTTGAATGGATTTGACAATCATTTGATTCAAAAAGCTTTGTTTGACTTTCACTTGATTCAAATCGCTATTTTGAATGCATTTGAATTTCATTTGATTGAAAAAGCTTTGTTTGAATGTGTTTGATTTTCATTTGATTAAATTAGCTTTTTTTGAATGTGATTGACTTTCATTTGAATCAATTAGCTTTGTTTAATGCATTTGACTTTCATTTAATTCAAAAAACTTTGTTGAATGTGTTTGACTTTAATCTGATTCAAATAG
>NW_018742850.1:0-75952 GCF_001683475.1 Chenopodium quinoa
TTAATTGAATCAAATGAAAGTCAAACACATTCAAACAAACCTAATTGAATCAAATGAAAGTCAAACACATTCAAACAGACCTAATTGAATCAAATAAAAGTCAAACACATTCAAAAAGAGCTTTTTGAATCAAATGACGGTCAAATGCAATCTACAAAGCTAATTGAATCAAATGAAAGTCAAACACATTGAAACAAAGCTAATTGGATCAAATGTAAGTCAAACACATTCAAACAGAGCATTTTAAATCAAATGAAAAGTCAAACGCATTCAATAAAGCTAATTGAATCAAATGAAAGTAAAAAAAACATCTAAAAAAACCTAATTAAATCAAATGAAAGTCAAATACATTCAAACAAAGCTATTTAAATCAAATAAAAGTCAAATGCACTCAAACAAAGCTATTGAAAGTCAAATGCTTTCTACAAAGCCAATTGAATCAAATGAAAGTCAAACACATTCAAACAAAGCTAATTGAATCAAATGAAAGAAAAACACATTCAAACAAACCTAATTGAATCAAATGAAAGTCAAAGACATTCAAACAGAACTAATTGAATCAAATGAAAGTCAAACACATCCAAACAAAGCTAATTGAATCAAATGTAAGTCAAACACATTCAAACAAAGCTTTTTGAATCAAATGAAAGTCAAATGCATTCAACAAAGCTAATTGAATCAAATGAAAGTCGAAAAAATTGAACAAAGCTAATTGAATCAAATGAAAGTCAAACAAGTTCAAAAAGAGCGTTTTGAATCAAATGAAGGTCCAATGCATTTAAGAAAGCTAATTGAATCAAATAAAAGTCAAACACATTCAAACAAAGCTAATTGAATCAAATGTAAGTCAAACACATTCAAACAGAGCTTTTTGAATCAAATGAAATTCAAATGCATTCAACAAAGCTAATTGAATCAAACGAAAGTCAAAAACATCTAAAAAAATCTAATTAAATCAAATGAAAGTCAAACACATTCAGACAAAGCTATTTGAATCAAATGAAAGTCAAATGCATTCTACAAATCTAATTGACTCAAATGAAAGTAAAAAACATCTAAAAAATTCAAATTAAATCAATAAAAGGTCAAACACATTCAAAAAAACTATTTGAATCAAGTGAAAGTCAAATGCATTCTATAAAGCTAATTGAATCAAATTAAAGTCAAACACATCCAAACAAAGCTAATTGCATCAAATGAAACTAAAACACATTCAAACAAAGTCTAATTGAATCAAATGAAATTCAAACACATTCAAACAGAGCTAATTGAATCAAATGAAAGTCAAACACATTCAAAAAGAGCTTTTTGAATCTAATGAAGGTCAAATGCAATCTACAAAGCTAATTAAATCAAATGAAAGTCAAACACATTCAAACAAAACTAAATGAATCAAATGAAAGTCAAAAACATCTAAAAAAACCTAATTAAATCAAATGAAAGTCAAACACATTCAAACAAAGCTATTGGAATCTAATGAAAGTCAAATGCATTCTACAAAGCTTATTGAATCAAATGAAAGTAAAAAACATTCGAACAAAGCCAAATGAATCCAATGAAAGTCAAACACATTCAAACTAAACTATTTGAATCAAATGAAAGTCAAATGCATTCTACAAAGCTAATTGAATCAAATGAAAGTCAAAAACATTCCAACAAAGTTAATTGAATCAAATGAAAGTCAAACACATTCAAACAAACCTAATTGAATCAAATGAAAGTCAAACACATTCAAACAGACCTAATTGAATCAAATGAAAGTCAAACACATTCAAAAAGAGCTTTTGAATCAAATGACGGTCAAATGCAATCTACAAAGCTAATTGAATCAAATGAAAGTCAAACACATTGAAACAAAGCTAATTGGATCAAATGTAAGTCAAACTCATTCAAACAGAGCATTTTGAATCAATTGAAAGTCAAACGCATTCAACAAAGCTAATTGAATCAAATGAAAGTAAAAAAAAACATCTAAAAAAACCTAATTAAATCAAATGAAAGTCAAATACATTCAAACAAAGCTATTTAAATCAAATAAAAGTCAAATGCACTCAAACAAAGCTATTGAAAGTCAAATGCTTTCTACAAAGCCAATTGAATCAAATGAAAGTCAAACACATTCAAACAAAGCTAATTGAATCAAATGAAAGTAAAACACATTCAAACAAACCTAATTGAATCAAATGAAAGTCAAAGACATTCAAACAGAACTAATTGAATCAAATGAAAGTCAAACACATCCAAACAAAAATAATTGAATCAAATGTAAGTCAAACACATTCAAACAAAGCTTTTTGAATCAAATGAAAGTCAAATGCATTCATTAAAGCTAATTGAATCAAATGAAAGTCGAAAAAATTGAACAAAGCTAATTGAATCAAATGAAAGTCAAACAAGTTCAAAAAGAGCGTTTTGAATCAAATGAAGCTCAAATGCATTTAAGAAAGCTAATTGAATCAAATGAAAGTCAAACACATTCAAACAAAGCTAATTGAATCAAATGTAAGTCAAACACATTCAAACAGAGCTTTTTGAATCAAATGAAATTCAAATGCATTCAACAAAGCTAATTGACTCAAACGAAAGTCAAAAACATCTAAAAAAATCTAATTAAATCAAATGAAAGTCAAACACATTCAGACAAAGCTATTTGAATCAAATGAAAGTCAAATGCATTCTACAAATCTAATTGACTCAAATGAAAGTAAAAAACATCTAAAAAATTCAAATTAAATCAATAAAAGGTCAAACACATTCAAACAAAACTATTTGAATCAAGTGAAAGTCAAATGCATTCTATAAAGCTAATTGAATCAAATTAAAGTCAAACACATCCAAACAAAGCTAATTGCATCAAATGAAACTAAAACACATCCAAACAAAGCTAATTGCATCAAACGAAATTAAAACACATTCAAACAGAGCTAATTGAATCAAATGAAAGTCAAACACATTCAAAAATAGCTTTTTGAATCTAATGAAGGTCAAATGCAATCTACAAAGCTAATTAAATCAAATGAAAGTCAAACACATTCAAACAAAACTAAATGAATCAAATGAAAGTCAAAAACATCTAAAAAAACCTAATTAAATCAAATGAAAGTCAAACACATTCAAACAAAGCTATTGGAATCTAATGAAAGTCAAATGCATTCTACAAAGCTTATTGAATCAAATGAAAGTAAAAAACATTCGAACAAAGCCAAATGAATCCAATGAAAGTCAAACACATTCAAACTAAACTATTTGAATCAAATGAGAGTCAAATGCATTCTACAAAGCTAATTGAATCAAATGAAAGTCAAAAACATTCCAACAAAGTTAATTGAATCAAATGAAAGTCAAACACATTCAAACAAACCTAATTGAATCAAATGAAAGTCAAACACATTCAAACAGACCTAATTGAATCAAATGAAAGTCAAACACATTCAAAAAGAGCTTTTTGAATCAAATGACGGTCAAATGCAATCTACAAAGCTAATTGAATCAAATGAAAGTCAAACACATTGAAACAAAGCTAATTGGATCAAATGTAAGTCAAACTCATTCAAACAGAGCATTTTGAATCAATTGAAAGTCAAACGCATTCAACAAAGCTAATTGAATCAAATGAAAGTAAAAAAAACATCTAAAAAAACCTAATTAAATCAAATGAAAGTCAAATACATTCAAACAAAGCTATTTAAATCAAATAAAAGTCAAATGCACTCAAACAAAGCTATTGAAAGTCAAATGCTTTCTACAAAGCCAATTGAATCAAATGAAAGTCAAACACATTCAAACAAAGCTAATTGAATCAAATGAAAGTAAAACACATTCAAACAAACCTAATTGAATCAAATGAAAGTCAAAGACATTCAAACAGAACTAATTGAATCAAATGAAAGTCAAACACATCCAAACAAAAATAATTGAATCAAATGTAAGTCAAACACATTCAAACAAAGCTTTTTGAATCAAATGAAAGTCAAATGCATTCATTAAAGCTAATTGAATCAAATGAAAGTCGAAAAAATTGAACAAAGCTAATTGAATCAAATGAAAGTCAAACAAGTTCAAAAAGAGCGTTTTGAATCAAATGAAGGTCAAATGCATTTAAGAAAGCTAATTGAATCAAATGAAAGTCAAACACATTCAAACAAAGCTAATTGAATCAAATGTAAGTCAAACACATTCAAACAGAGCTTTTTGAATCAAATGAAATTCAAATGCATTCAACAAAGCTAATTGAATCAAACGAAAGTCAAAAACATCTAAAAAAATCTAATTAAATCAAATGAAAGTCAAACACATTCAGACAAAGCTATTTGAATCAAATGAAAGTCAAATGCATTCTACAAATCTAATTGACTCAAATGAAAGTAAAAAACATCTAAAAAATTCAAATTAAATCAATAAAAGGTCAAACACATTCAAACAAAACTATTTGAATCAAGTGAAAGTCAAATGCATTCTATAAAGCTAATTGAATCAAATTAAAGTCAAACACATCCAAACAAAGCTAATTGCATCAAATGAAACTAAAACACATTCAAACAAAGTCTAATTGAATCAAATGAAATTCAAACACATTCAAACAGAGCTAATTGTATCAAATGAAAGTCAAACACATTCAAAAAGAGCTTTTTGAATCTAATGAAGGTCAAATGCAATCTACAAAGCTAATTAAATCAAATGAAAGTCAAACACATTCAAACAAAACTAAATGAATCAAATGAAAGTCAAAAACATCTAAAAACACCTAATTAAATCAAATGAAAGTCAAACACATTCAAACAAAGCTATTGGAATCTAATGAAAGTCAAATGCATTCTACAAAGCTTATTGAATCAAATGAAAGTAAAAAACATTCGAACAAAGCCAAATGAATCCAATGAAAGTCAAACACATTCAAACTAAACTATTTGAATCAAATGAAAGTCAAATGCATTCTACAAAGCTAATTGAATCAAATGAAAGTCAAAAACATTCCAACAAAGTTAATTGAATCAAATGAAAGTCAAACACATTCAAACAAACCTAATTGAATCAAATGAAAGTCAAACACATTCAAACAGACCTAATTGAATCAAATGAAAGTCAAACACATTCAAAAAGAGCTTTTTGAATCAAATGACGGTCAAATGCAATCTACAAAGCTAATTGAATCAAATGAAAGTCAAACACATTGAAACAAAGCTAATTGGATCAAATGTAAGTCAAACACATTCAAACAGAGCATTTTGAATCAATTGAAAGTCAAACGCATTCAACAAAGCTAATTGAATCAAATGAAAGTAAAAAAACATCTAAAAAAAACCTAATTAAATCAAATGAAAGTCAAATACATTCAAGCAAAGCTATTTAAATCAAATAAAAGTCAAATGCACTCAAACAAAGCTATTGAAAGTCAAATGCTTTCTACAAAGCCAATTGAATCAAATGAAAGTCAAACACATTCAAACAAAGCTAATTGAATCAAATGAAAGTAAAACACATTCAAACAAACCTAATTGAATCAAATGAAAGTCAAAGACATTCAAACAGAACTAATTGAATCAAATGAAAGTCAAACACATCCAAAAAAAGCTAATTGAATCAAATGTAAGTCAAACACATTCAAACAAAGGTTTTTGAATCAAATGAAAGTCAAATGCATGCAACAAAGCTTATTGAATCAAATGAAAGTAAAAAAAACATCTAAAAAAACCTAATTAAATCAAATGAAAGTCAAATACATTCAAACAAAGCTATTTAAATCAAATAAAAGTCAAATGCACTCAAACAAAGCTATTGAAAGTCAAATGCTTTCTACAAAGCCAATTGAATCAAATGAAAGTCAAACACATTCAAACAAAGCTAATTGAATCAAATGAAAGTAAAACACATTCAAACAAACCTAATTGAATCAAATGAAAGTCAAAGACATTCAAACAGAACTAATTGAATCAAATGAAAGTCAAACACATCCAAACAAAGCTAATTGAATCAAATGTAAGTCAAACACATTCAAACAAAGCTTTTTGAATCAAATGAAAGTCAAATGCATTCAACAAAGCTAATTGAATCAAATGAAAGTCGAAAACATTGAACAAAGCTAATTGAATCAAATGAAAGTCAAACAAGTTCAAAAAGAGCGTTTTGAATCAAATGAAGGTCAAATGCATTTAAGAAAACTAATTGAATCAAATGAAAGTCAAACACATTCAAACAAAGCTAATTGAATCAAATGTAAGTCAAACACATTCAAACAGAGCTTTTTGAATCAAATGAAATTCAAATGCATTCAACAAAGCTAATTGAATCAAACGAAAGTCAAAAACATCTAAAAAAATCTAATTAAATCAAATGAAAGTCAAACACATTCAGACAAAGCTATTTGAATCAAATGAAAGTCAAATGCATTCTACAAATCTAATTGACTCAAATGAAAGTAAAAAACATCTAAAAAATTCAAATTAAATCAATAAAAGGTCAAACACATTCAAACAAAACTATTTGAATCAAGTGAAAGTCAAATGCATTCTATAAAGCTAATTGAATCAAATTAAAGTCAAACACATCCAAACAAAGCTAATTGCATCAAATGAAACTAAAACACATCCAAACAAAGCTAATTGCATCAAACGAAACTAAAACACATTCAAACAGAGCTAATTGAATCAAATGAAAGTCAAACACATTCAAAAAGAGCTTTTTGAATCTAATGAAGGTCAAATGCAATCTACAAAGCTAATTAAATCAAATGAAAGTCAAACACATTCAAACAAAACTAAATGAATCAAATGAAAGTCAAAAACATCTAAAAAAACCTAATTAAATCAAATGAAAGTCAAACACATTCAAACAAAGCTATTGGAATCTAATGAAAGTCAAATGCATTCTACAAAGCTTATTGAATCAAATGAAAGTAAAAAACATTCGAACAAAGCCAAATGAATCCAATGAAAGTCAAACACATTCAAACTAAACTATTTGAATCAAATGAAAGTCAAATGCATTCTACAAAGCTAATTGAATCAAATGAAAGTCAAAAACATTCCAACAAAGCCAATTGAATCAAATGAAAGTCAAACACATTCAAACAAACCTAATTGAATCAAATGAAAGTCAAACACATTCAAACAGACCTAATTGAATCAAATGAAAGTCAAACACATTCAAAAAGAGCTTTTTGAATCAAATGACGGTCAAATGCAATCTACAAAGCTAATTGAATCAAATGAAAGTCAAACACATTGAAACAAAGCTAATTGGATCAAATGTAAGTCAAACACATTCAAACAGAGCATTTTGAATCAATTGAAAGTCAAACGCATTCAACAAAGCTAATTGAATCAAATGAAAGTAAAAAAACATCTAAAAAAACCTAATTAAATCAAATGAAAGTCAAATACATTCAAACAAAGCTATTTAAATCAAATAAAAGTCAAATGCACTCAAACAAAGCTATTGAAAGTCAAATGCTTTCTACAAAGCCAATTGAATCAAATGAAAGTCAAACACATTCAAACAAAGCTAATTGAATCAAATGAAAGTAAAACACATTCAAACAAACCTAATTGAATCAAATGAAAGTCAAAGACATTCAAACAGAACTAATTGAATCAAATGAAAGTCAAACACATCCAAACAAAGCTAATTGAATCAAATGTAAGTCAAACACATTCAAACAAAGGTTTTTGAATCAAATGAAAGTCAAATGCATGCAACAAAGCTTATTGAATCAAATGAAAGTCAAAAACATCTAAAAAAATCTAATTAAATCAAATGAAAGTCAAACACATTCAAACAAAGCTGTTTGAATCAAATGAAAGTCAAACACATTCAACAAAGCTATTTGAGTTAAATGAAGTCAAATGCAATCTACAAAGCTAATTGAATCAAATGAAAGTTAAACACATTCAAACAAACCTAACAGAATCAAATGTAAGTCAAATACATTCAAACAGAGCTTTTTGAATCAAATGAAAGTCAAATGCAATCTACAAAGGTAATTGAATCAAATGAAAGTCAAACACATTGAAACAAAGCTAATTGGATCAAATGTAAGTCAAACACATTCAAACAAAGCATTTTGAATCAATTGAAAGTCAAATGCATTCAACAAAGCTAATTGAATCAAATGAAAGTAAAAAACATCTAAAAAACCTAATTAAATCAAATGAAAGTCAAATACATTCAAACAAAGCTATTTAAATCAAATAAAAGTCAAATGCACTCAAACAAAGCTATTGAAAGTCAAATGCTTTCTACAAAGCCAATTGAATCAAATGAAAGTCAAACACATTCAAACAAGCGATTTAAATCAAATAAAAGTCAAATGCACTCAAACAAAGCTATTGAAAGTCAAATGCTTTCTACAAAGCCAATTGAATCAAATGAAAGTAAAAACACATTCAAACAAACCTAATTAAATTAAATGAAAGTCAAACACATTCAAACAAAGCTAATTGAATCAAATGAAAGTCAAACACATTCAAACAAAGCTAATTGAATCAAATGAAAGTAAAACACATTCAAACAAAGCTAATTGAATCAAATGAAAGTCAAAGATATTCAAACAGAGCTAATTGAATCAAATGAAAGTCAAACACATCCAAACAAAGCTAATTGAATCAAATGTAAGTCAAACACATTCAAACAGAGCTTTTTGAATCAAATGAAAGTCAAATGCATTCAACAAAGCTAATTGAATCAAATGAAAGTAAAAAACATCTAAAAAAATCTAATGAAATCAAATGAAAGTCAAACACATTCAGACAAAGCTGTTTGAATCAAATGAAAGTTAAACACATTCAACAAAGCTATTTGAGTTAAATGAAAGTCAAATGCAATCTACGAAGCTAATTGAATTAAATGAAAGTTAAACACATTCAAACAAACCTAACAGAATCAAATGTAAGTCAAATACATTCAAACAGAGCTTTTTGAATCAAATGAAAGTCAAATGCATTCAACAAAGCTTATTGAATCAAATGAAAGTCAAAAACATCTAAAAAAATCTAATTAAATCAAATGAAAGTCAAACACATTCAGACAAAGCTATTTGAATCAAATAAAGTAAAAAACATCTAAAAAAACCTAATTAAATGAAATGAAAGTCAAACACAGTCAAACAAAGCTATTTAAATCAATTAAAAGTCAAATGCACTCAAACAAAGCTATTGAAAGTCAAATGCTTTCTACAAAGCCAATTGAATCAAATGAAAGTCAAACACATTCAAACAAACCTAATTAAATCAAATGAAAGTCAAACACATTCAAACAAACCTAATTAAATCAAATGAAAGTCAAACACATTCAAACAAAGCTAATTGAATCAAATGAAAGTCAAACACATTCAAACAAAGCTGATTAGATCAAATGTAAGTCAAACACATTCAAACAAAGCTAATTGAATCAAACGAAAGTCAAAAACATCTAAAAAAATCTAATTTAAATCAAATGAAAGTCAAACACATTCAGACAAAGCTATTTGAATCAAATGAAATTCAAATGCATCTACAGATCTAATTGAATCAAATGAAAGTAAAAACATCAAAAAAAAATTCAAATTAAATCAATAAAAGGTCAAACACATTCAAACAAAACTATTTAAATCAAATGAAAGTCAAAGGATATCTAAAAAGCTAATTGAATCAAATGAAAGTCAAACACATTCAAAGAAAGCTAATTGAATCAAATGAAAGTCAAACACATTCAAACAAAGCTTATTGAATCAAATGAAAGTAAAACACATTCAAACAAACCTAATTAAATCAAATGAAAGTCAAACACATTCAAACAAAGCTAATTGAATCAAATGAAAGTCAAACACATTCAAACAAAGCTGATTAGATCAAATGTAAGTCAAACACATTCAAACAGAGCTTTTTGAATAAAATTAAAGTCAAATGCATTCAACAAAGCTAATTGAATCAAACGAAAGTCAAAAACATCTAAAAAAATCTAATTAAATCAAATGAAAGTCAAACACATTCAGACATAGCTATTTGAATCAAATGAAATTCAAATGCATTCTACAAATCTATTTGAATCAAATGAAAGTAAAAACATCTAAACAAATTCAAATTAAATCAATAAAAGGTCAAACACATTCAAACAAAACTATTTGAATCAAGTGAAAGTCAAATGCATTCTATAAAGCTAATTGAATCAAATTAAAGTCAAACACATCCAAACAAAGCTAATTGAATCAAATGTAAGTAAAACACATTCAAACAAAGTCTAATTGAATCAAATAAAATTCAAACACATTCAAACAAAGCTAATTGAATCAAATGAAAGTCAAACACATTCAAAAAGAGCTTTTTGAATCTAATGAAGGTCAAATGCAATCTACAAAGCTAATTAAATCAAATGAAAGTCAAACACAATCAAACAAAACTAAATGAATCAAATGAAAGTCAAAAACATCTAAAAAAACCTAATTAAATCAAATGAAAGTCAAACACATTCAAACAAAGCTATTGGAATCTAATGAAAGTCAAATGCATTCTACAAAGCTTATTGAATCAAATGAAAGTAAAAAATATTCGAACATAGCCAAATGAATCCAATGAAAGTCAAACACATTCAAACTAAACTATTTGAACCAAATGAAAGTCAAATGCATTCTACAAAGCTAATTGAATCAAATGAAAGTAAAAAACATTCCAACAAAGCCAATTGAATCAAATGAAAGTCAAACACATTCAAACAAACCTAATTGAATCAAATGAAAGTCAAACACATTCAAACAGACCTAATTGAATCAAATGAAAGTCAAACACATTCAAAAAGAGCTTTTTGAATCAAATGACGGTCAAATGCAATCTACAAAGCTAATTGAATCAAATGAAAGTCAAACACATTGAAACAAAGCTAATTGGATCAAATGTAAGTCAAACACATTCAAACAGAGCATTTTGAATCAATTGAAAGTCAAATGCATTCAACAAAGCTAATTGAATCAAACGAAAGTAAAAAAACATCTAAAAAAACCTAATTAAATCAAATGAAAGTCAAATACATTCAAACAAAGCTATTTAAATTAATTAAAAGTCAAATGCACTCAAACAAAGCTATTGAAAGTCAAATGCTTTCTACAAAGCCAATTGAATCAAATGAAAGTCAAACACATTCAAACAAACCTAATTAAATTAAATGAAAGTCAAACACATTCAAACAAAGCTAATTGAATCAAATAAAAGTCAAACACATTCAAACAAAGCTGATTAGATCAAATGTAAGTCAAACACATTCAAACAGAGCTTTTGAATCAAATTAAAGTCAAATGCATTCAACAAAGCTAATTGAATCAAACGAAAGTCAAAAACATCTAAAAAAATCTTATTAAATCAAATGAAAGTCAAACACATTCAGACAAAGCTATTTGAATCAAATGAAATTCAAATGCATTCTACAAATCTAATTGAATCAAATGAAAGTAAAAACATCAAAATAAAATTCAAATTAAATCAATAAAAGGTCAATCACATTCAAACAAAACTATTTGAATCAAATGAAAGTCAAAGGCAATCTATAAAGCTAATTGAATCAAATGAAAGTCAAACACATTCAAAGAAAGCTAATTGAATCAAATTAAAGTCAAACACATTCAAACAAAGCTAATTGAATCAAATGAAAGTAAAACACATTCAAACAAACCTAATTAAATCAAATGAAAGTCAAACACATTCAAACAAAGCTAATTTCGTCAAATGAAAGTCAAACACATTCAAACAAAGCTGATTTGATCAAATGTAAGTCAAACACATTCAAATAGAGCTTTTTGAATAAAATTCAAGTCAAATGCATTCAACAAAGCTAATTGAATCAAACGAAAGTCAAAAACATCTAAAAAAATCTAATTAAATCAATTGAAAGTCAAATGCATTCAACAAAGCTAATTAAATCAAATGAAAGTCAAACACATTCAGACATAGCTATTTGAATCAAATGAAATTCAAATGCATTCTACAAATCTAATTGAATCAAATGAAAGTAAAAGCATCTAAAAAAATTCAAATTAAATCAATAAAAGGTCAAACACATTCAAACAAAACCATTTGAATCAAGTGAAAGTCAAATGCATTCTATAAAGCTAATTGAATCAAATTAAAGTCAAACACATCCAAACAAAGCTAATTGAATCAAATGAAAGTAAAACACATTCAAACAAAGTCTAATTGAATCAAATAAAATTCAAACACATTCAAACAAAGCTAATTGAATCAAATGAAAGTCAAACACATTCAAAAAGAGCTTTTTGAATCTAATGAAGGTCAAATGCAATCTACAAAGCTAATTAAATCAAATGAAAGTCAAACACATTCAAACAAAACTAAATGAATCAAATGAAAGTCAAAAACATCTAAAAAAACCTAATTAAATCAAATGAAAGTCAAACACATTCAAACAAAGCTATTGGAATCTAATGAAAGTCAAATGCATTCTACAAAGCTTATTGAATCAAATGAAAGTAAAAAACATTCGAACAAAGCCAAATGAATCCAATGAAAGTCAAACACATTCAAACTAAACTATTTGAACCAAATGAAAGTCAAATGCATTCTACAAAGCTAATTGAATCAAATGAAAGTCAAAAACATTCCAACAAAGCCAATTGAATCAAATGAAAGTCAAACACATTCAAACAAACCTAATTGAATCAAATGAAAGTCAAACACATTCAAACAGACCTAATTGAATCAAATGAAAGTCAAACACATTCAAAAAGAGCTTTTTGAATCAAATGACGGTCAAATGCAATCTACAAAGCTAATTGAATCAAATGAAAGTCAAACACATTGAAACAAAGCTAATTGGATCAAATGTAAGTCAAACACATTCAAACAGAGCTTTTTGAATCAATTGAAAGTCAAATGCATTCAACAAAGCTAATTGAATCAAACGAAAGTAAAAACATCTAAAAAAACCTAATTAAATCAAATGAAAGTCAAATACATTCAAACAAAGCTATTTAAATCAAATAAAAGTCAAATGCACTCAAACAAAGCTATTGAAAGTCAAATGCTTTCTACAAAGCCAATTGAATCAAATGAAAGTCAAACACATTCAAACAAACCTAATTAAATTAAATGAAAGTCAAACACATTCAAACAAAGCTAATTGAATCAACTAAAAGTCAAACACATTCAAACAAAGCTGATTAGATCAAATGTAAGTCAAACACATTCAAACAGAGCTTTTGAATCAAATTAAAGTCAAATGCATTCAACAAAGCTAATTGAATCAAACGAAAGTCAAAAACATCTAAAAAAATCTTATTAAATCAAATGAAAATCAAACACATTCAGACAAAGCTATTTGAATCAAATGAAATTCAAATGCATTCTACAAATCTAATTGAATCAAATGAAAGTAAAAACATAAAAAAAAAATTCAAATTAAATCAATAAAAGGTCAATCACATTCAAACAAAACTATTTGAATCAAATGAAAGTCAAAGGCAATCTATAAAGCTAATTGAATCAAATGAAAGTCAAACACATTCAAAGAAAGCTAATTGAATCAAATGAAAGTCAAACACATTCAAACAAAGCTAATTGAATCAAATGAAAGTAAAACACATTCAAACAAACCTAATTAAATCAAATGAAAGTCAAACACATTCAAACAAAGCTAATTTAGTCAAATGAAAGTCAAACACATTCAAACAAAGCTGATTAGATCAAATGTAAGTCAAACACATTCAAACAGAGCTTTTTGAATAAAATTAAAGTCAAATGCATTCAACAAAGCTAATTGAATCAAACGAAAGTCAAAAACATCTAAAAAAATCTAATTAAATCAATTGAAAGTCAAATGCATTCAACAAAGCTAATTAAATCAAATGAAAGTCAAACACATTCAGACATAGCTATTTGAATCAAATGAAATTCAAATGCATTCTACAAATCTGATTGAATCAAATGAAAGTAAAAGCATCTAAAAAAATTCAAATTAAATCAATAAAAGGTCAAACACATTCAAACAAAACCATTTGAATCAAGTGAAAGTCAAATGCATTCTATAAAGCTAATTGAATCAAATTAAAGTCAAACACATCCAAACAAAGCTAATTGAATCAAATGAAAGTAAAACACATTCAAACAAAGTCTAATTGAATCAAATAAAATTCAAACACATTCAAACAAAGCTAATTGAATCAAATGAAAGTCAAACACATTCAAAAAGAGCATTTTGAATCTAATGAAGGTCAAATGCAATCTACAAAGCTAATTAAATCAAATGAAAGTCAAACACATTCAAACAAAACTAAATGAATCAAATGAAAGTAAAAAACATCTAAAAAAACCTAATTAAATCAAATGAAAGTCAAACACATTCAAACAAAGCTATTGGAATCTAATGAAAGTCAAATGCATTCTACAAAGCTTATTGAATCAAATGAAAGTAAAAAACATTCGAACAAAGCCAAATGAATCCAATGAAAGTCAAACACATTCAAACTAAACTATTTGAACCAAATGAAAGTCAAATGCATTCTACAAAGCTAATTGAATCAAATGAAAGTCAAAAACATTCCAACAAAGCCAATTGAATCAAATGAAAGTCAAACACATTCAAACAAACCTAATTGAATCAAATGAAAGTCAAACACATTCAAACAGACCTAATTGAATCAAATGAAAGTCAAACACATTAAAAAAGAGCTTTTTGAATCAAATGACGGTCAAATGCAATCTACAAAGCTAATTGAATCAAATGAAAGTCAAACACATTGAAACAAAGCTAATTGGATCAAATGTAAGTCAAACACATTCAAACAGAGCTTTTTGAATCAATTGAAAGTCAAATGCATTCAACAAAGCTAATTGAATCAAACGAAAGTAAAAACATCTAAAAAAACCTAATTAAATCAAATGAAAGTCAAATACATTCAAACAAAGCTATTTAAATCAAATAAAAGTCAAATGCACTCAAACAAAGCTATTGAAAGTCAAATGCTTTCTACAAAGCCAATTGAATCAAATGAAAGTCAAACACATTCAAACAAGCTATTTAAATCAAATAAAAGTCAAATGCACTCAGACAAAGCTATTGAAAGTCAAATGCTTTCTACAAAGCCAATTGAATCAAATGAAAGTCAAACACATTCAAACAAACCTAATTAAATTAAATGAAAGTCAAACACATTCAAACAAAGCTAATTGAATCAAATAAAAGTCAAACACATTCAAACAAAGCTGATTAGATCAAATGTAAGTCAAACACATTCAAACAGAGCTTTTGAATCAAATTAAAGTCAAATGCATTCAACAAAGCTAATTGAATCAAACGAAAGTCAAAAACATCTAAAAAAATCTTATTAAATCAAATGAAAGTCAAACACATTCAGACAAAGCTATTTGAATCAAATGAATTCAAATGCATTCTACAAATCTAATAGAATCAAATAAAAGTAAAAACATCTAAAAAAATTCAAATTAAATCAATAAAAGGTCAAACACATTCAAACAAAACTATTTGAATCAAATGAAAGTCAAAGGCAATCTATAAAGCTAATTGAATCAAATGAAAGTCAAACACATTCAAAGAAAGCTAATTGAATCAAATGAAATTCAAACACATTCAAACAAAGCTAATTAAATCAAATGAAAGTAAAACACATTCAAACAAACCTAATTGAATCAAATGAAAGTCAAAGATATTCAAACAGAGCTAATTGAATCAAATGAAAGTCAAACACATCCAAACAAAGCTAATTGAATCAAATGTAAGTCAAACACATTCAATCAGAGCTTTTTGAATCAAATGAAAGTCAAATGCATTCAACAAAGCTAATTGAATAAAATGAAAGTAAAAAACATCTAAAAAAATCTAATTAAATCAAATGAAAGTCAAACACATTCAGACAAAGCTGTTTGAATCAAATGAAAGTCAAACACATTCAACAAAGCTATTTGAGTTAAATGAAAGTCATATGCAATCTACAAAGCTAATTGAATCAAATGAAAGTTAAACACATTCAAACAAACCTAACAGAATCAAACGTAAGTCAAATACATTCAAATAGAGCTTTTTGAATCAAATGAAAGTCAAATGCATTCAACAAAGCTCATTGAATCAAATGAAAGTCAAAAAAATCTAATTAAATCAAATGAAAGTCAAACACATTCAGACAAAGCTATTTGAATCAAATGAAAGTAAAAAACATCTAAAAAAACCTAATTAAATCAAATGAAAGTCAAACACATTCAAACAAAGCTATTTAAATCAAATAAAAGTCAAATGCATTCAAACAAAGCTATTGAAAGTCAAATGCTTTCTACAAAGCCAATTGAATCAAATGAAAGTCAAACACATTCAAACAAACCTAATTAAATCAAATGAAAGTCAAACATATTCAAACAAAGCTAATTGAATCAAATGAAAGTCAAATGCATTCTACAAAGCTTATTGAATCAAATGAAAGTAAAAAACATTCGAACAAAGCCAAATGAATCCAATGAAAGTTAAACACATTCAAACTAAACTATTTGAATCAAATGAAAGTCAAATGCATTCTACAAAGCTAATTGAATCAAATGAAAGTCAAAAACATTCCAACAAAGCCAATTGAAACAAATGAAAGTCAAACACATTCAAACAAACCTAATTGAATCAAATGAAAGTCAAACACATTCAAACAGACTTAATTGAATCAAATGAAAGTCAAACACATTCAAAAAGAGCTTTTTGAATCAAATGACGGTCAAATGCAATCTACAAAGCTAATTGAATCAAATGAAAGTCAAACACATTGAAACAAAGCTAATTGGATCAAATGTAAGTCAAACACATTCAAACAGAGCATTTTGAGTCAATTGAAAGTCAAATGCATTCAACAAAGCTAATTGAACCAAATGAAAGTAAAAAACATCTAAAAAAAACCTAATTAAATCAAATGAAAGTCAAACACATTCAAACAAAGCTATTTAAATCAATTAAAAGTCAAATGCACTCAAACAAAGCTATTGAAAGTCAAATGCTTACTACAAAGCCAATTGAATCAAATGAAAGTCAAACACATTCAAACAAACCTAATTAAATCAAATGAAAGTCAAACACATTCAAACAAAGCTAATTGAATCAAATGAAAGTCAAACACATTCAAACAAAGTTGATTAGATCAAATGTAAGTCAAACACATTCAAACAGAGCTTTTTGAATGAAATTAAAGTCAAATGCATTCAACAAAGCTAATTGAATCAAACGAAATGCAAAAACATCTAAAAAAATCTTATTAAATCAAATGAAAGTCAAACACATTCAGACAAAGCTATTCGAATCAAATGAAATTCAAATGCATTCTACAAATGTAATAGAATCAAATGAAAGTAAAAACATCTAAAAAAATTCAAATTAAATCAATAAAAGGTCAAACACATTCAAACAAAACTTTTTGAATCAAATGAAAGTCAAAGGAAATCTATAAAGCTAATTGAATCAAATGAAAGTCAAACACATTCATAGAAAGCTAATTGAATCAAATGAAAGTCAAACACAATCAAACAAAGCTAATTGAATCAAATGAAAGTAAAACACATTCAAACAAAGCTAATTGAATCAAATGAAAGTCAAAGATATTCAAACAGAGCTAATTGAATCAAATGAAAGTCAAACACATCCAAACAAAGCTAATTGAATCAAATGTAAGTCAAACACATTCAAACAGAGCTTTTTGAATCAAATGAAAGTCAAATGCATTCAACAAAGCTAATTGAATCAAATGAAAGTAAAAAACATATTAAAAAATCTAATTAAATAAAATGAAAGTCAAACACATTCAGACAAAGCTGTTTGAATCAAATGAAAGTCAAACACATTCAACAAAGCTATTTGAGTTAAATGAAAGTCATATGCAATCTACAAAGCTACTTGAATCAAATGAAAGTTAAACACATTAAAACAAACCTAACAGAATCAAATGTAAGTCAAATACATTCAAACAGAGCTTTTTGAATCAAATGAAAGTCAAATGCATTCAACAAAGCTCATTGAATCAAATGAAAGTCAAAAAATTCTAATTAAATCAAATGAAAGTCAAACACATTCAGACAAAGCTATTTGAATCAAATGAAAGTAAAAAACATCTAAAAAAACCTAATTAAATCAAATGAAAGTCAAACACATTCAAACAAAGCTATTTAAATCAAATAAAAGTCAAATGCATTCAAACAAAGCTATTGAAAGTCAAATGCTTTCTACAAAGCCAATTGAATCAAATGAAAGTCAAACACATTCAAACAAACCTAATTAAATCAAATGAAAGTCAAACACATTCAAACAAAGCTAATTGAATCAAATGAAAGTCAAACAAATTCAAACAAAGTTGATTAGATCAAATGTAAGTCAAACACATTCAAATAGAGCTTTTTGAATGAAATTAAAGTCAAATGCATTCAACAAAGCTAATTGAATCAAACGAAATGCAAAAACATCTAAAAAAATCTTATTAAATCAAATGAAAGTCAAACACATTCAGACAAAGCTATTTGAATCAAATGAAATTCAAATGCATTCTACAAATGTAATAGAATCAAATGAAAGTAAAAACATCTAAAAAAATTCAAATTAAATCAATAAAAGGTCAAACACATTCAAACAAAACTTTTTGAATCAAATGAAAGTCAAAGGAAATCTATAAAGCTAATTGAATCAAATGAAAGTCAAACACATTCATAGAAAGCTAATTGAATCAAATGAAAGTCAAACACAATCAAACAAAGCTAATTGAATCAAATGAAAGTAAAACACATTCAAACAACGCTAATTGAATCAAATGAAAGTCAAAGATATTCAAACAGAGCTAATTGAATCAAATGAAAGTCAAACACATCCAAACAAAGCTAATTGAATCAAATGTAAGTCAAACACATTCAAACAGAGCTTTTTGAATCAAATGAAAGTCAAATGCATTCAACAAAGCTAATTGAATCAAATGAAAGTAAAAAACATATTAAAAATCTAATTAAATAAAATGAAAGTCAAACACATTCAGACAAAGCTGTTTGAATCAAATGAAAGTCAAACACATTCAACAAAGCTATTTGAGTTAAATGAAAGTCATATGCAATCTACAAAGCTAATTGAATCAAATGAAAGTTAAACACATTAAAACAAACCTAACAGAATCAAATGTAAGTCAAATACATTCAAACAGAGCTTTTTGAATCAAATGAAAGTCAAATGCATTCAACAAAGCTCATTGAATCAAATGAAAGTCAAAAAAATCTAATTAAATCAAATGAAAGTCAAACACATTCAGACAAAGCTATTTGAATCAAATGAAAGTAAAAAACATCTAAAAAAACCTAATTAAATCAAATGAAAGTCAAACACATTCAAACAAAGCTATTTAAATCAAATAAAAGTCAAATGCATTCAAACAAAGCTATTGAAAGTCAAATGCTTTCTACAAAGCCAATTGAATCAAATGAAAGTCAAACACATTCAAACAAACCTAATTAAATCAAATGAAAGTCAAACACATTCAAACAAAGCTAATTGAATCAAATGAAAGTCAAACACATTCAAACAAAGCTGATTAGATCAAATGTAAGTCAAACACATTCAAACAGAGCTTTTTGAATCAAATTAAAGTCAAAAGCATTCAACAAAGCTAATTGAATCTAACGAAAGTCAAAAACATCTAAAAAAATCTTATTAAATCAAATGAAAGTCAAACACATTCAGACAAAGCTATATGAATCAAATGAAATTCAAATGCATTCTACAAATCTAATTGAATCAAATGAAAGTAAAAACATCTAAAAAAAATTCAAATTAAATCAATAAAAGGTCAAACACATTCAAACAAAACTATTTGAATCAAATGAAAGTCAAAGGCAATCTATAAAGCTAATTGAATCAAATGAAAGTCAAACACATACAAAGAAAGCTAATTGAATCAAATGAAAGTCAAACACATTCAAACAAAGCTAATTGAATCAAATGAAAGTAAAACACATTCAAACAAACCTAATTGAATCAAATGAAAGTCAAACACATTCAAAAAGAGCTTTTTGAATCAAATGAAGGTTAAATGCAATCTACAAAGCTAATTAAATCAAATGAAAGTCAAACACATTGAAACTAAGCTAATTGGATAAAATGTAAGTCAAACACATTCAAACAGAGCATTTTGAATCAATTGAAAGTCAAATGCATTCAACAAAGCTAATTAAATCAAATGAAAGTCAAACACATTCAGACAAAGCTGTTTGAATCAAATGAAAGTCAAACACATTCAACAAAGATATTTGAGTTAAATGAAAGTCATATGCAATCTACAAAGCTAATTGAATCAAATGAAAGTTAAACACATTCAAACAAACCTAACATAATCAAACGTAAGTCAAATACATTCAAACAGAGCTTTTTGAATCAAATGAAAGTCAAATGCATTCAACAAAGCTCATTGAATCAAATGAGAGTCAAAAAAATCTAATTAAATCAAATGAAAGTCAAACACATTCAGACAAAGCTATTTGAATCAAATGAAAGTAAAAAACATCTAAAAAAACCTAATTAAATCAAATGAAAGTCAAACACATTCAAACAAAGCTATTTAAATCAAATAAAAGTCAAATGCATTCAAACAAAGCTATTGAAAGTCAAATGCTTTCTACAAAGCCAATTGAATCAAATGAAAGTCAAACACATTCAAACAAACCTAATTAAATCAAATGAAAGTCAAACATATTCAAACAAAGCTAATTGAATCAAATGAAAGTCAAATGCATTCTACAAAGCTTATTGAATCAAATGAAAGTAAAAAACATTCGAACAAAGCCAAATGAATCCAATGAAAGTTAAACACATTCAAACTAAACTATTTGAATCAAATGAAAGTCAAATGCATTCTACAAAGCTAATTGAATCAAATGAAAGTCAAAAACATTCCAACAAAGCCAATTGAAACAAATGAAAGTCAAACACATTCAAACAAACCTAATTGAATCAAATGAAAGTCAAACACATTCAAACAGACTTAATTGAATCAAATGAAAGTCAAACACATTCAAAAAGAGCTTTTTGAATCAAATGACGGTCAAATGCAATCTACAAAGCTAATTGAATCAAATGAAAGTCAAACACATTGAAACAAAGCTAATTGGATCAAATGTAAGTCAAACACATTCAAACAGAGCATTTTGAGTCAATTGAAAGTCAAATGCATTCAACAAAGCTAATTGAACCAAATGAAAGTAAAAAACATCTAAAAAAAACCTAATTAAATCAAATGAAAGTCAAACACATTCAAACAAAGCTATTTAAATCAATTAAAAGTCAAATGCACTCAAACAAAGCTATTGAAAGTCAAATGCTTTCTACAAAGCCAATTGAATCAAATGAAAGTCAAACACATTCAAACAAACCTAATTAAATCAAATGAAAGTCAAACACATTCAAACAAAGCTAATTGAATCAAATGAAAGTCAAACACATTCAAACAAAGTTGATTAGATCAAATGTAAGTCAAACACATTCAAACAGAGCTTTTTGAATGAAATTAAAGTCAAATGCATTCAACAAAGCTAATTGAATCAAACGAAATGCAAAAACATCTAAAAAAATCTTATTAAATCAAATGAAAGTCAAACACATTCAGACAAAGCTATTTGAATCAAATGAAATTCAAATGCATTCTACAAATGTAATAGAATCAAATGAAAGTAAAAACATCTAAAAAAATTCAAATTAAATCAATAAAAGGTCAAACACATTCAAACAAAACTTTTTGAATCAAATGAAAGTCAAAGGAAATCTATAAAGCTAATTGAATCAAATGAAAGTCAAACACATTCATAGAAAGCTAATTGAATCAAATGAAAGTCAAACACAATCAAACAAAGCTAATTGAATCAAATGTAAGTCAAACACATTCAAACAGAGCTTTTTGAATCAAATGAAAGTCAAATGCATTCAACAAAGCTAATTGAATCAAATGAAAGTAAAAAAAACATCTAATAAAATCTAATTAAATAAAATGAAAGTCAAACACATTCAGACAAAGCTGTTTGAATCAAATGAAAGTCAAACACATTCAACAAAGCTATTTGAGTTAAATGAAAGTCATATGCAATCTACAAAGCTAATTGAATCAAATGAAAGTTAAACACATTAAAACAAACCTAACAGAATCAAATGTAAGTCAAATACATTCAAACAGAGCTTTTTGAATCAAATGAAAGTCAAATGCATTCAACAAAGCTCATTGAATCAAATGAAAGTCAAAAAAATCTAATTAAATCAAATGAAAGTCAAACACATTCAGACAAAGCTATTTGAATCAAATGAAAGTAAAAAACATCTAAAAAAACCTAATTAAATCAAATGAAAGTCAAACACATTCAAACAAAGCTATTTAAATCAAATAAAAGTCAAATGCATTCAAACAAAGCTATTGAAAGTCAAATGCTTTCTACAAAGCCAATTGAATCAAATGAAAGTCAAACACATTCAAACAAACCTAATTAAATCAAATGAAAGTCAAACACATTCAAACAAAGCTAATTGAATCAAATGAAAGTCAAACACATTCAAACAAAGCTGATTAGATCAAATGTAAGTCAAACACATTCAAACAGAGCTTTTTGAATCAAATTAAAGTCAAAAGCATTCAACAAAGCTAATTGAATCAAACGAAATGCAAAAACATCTAAAAAAATCTTATTAAATCAAATGAAAGTCAAACACATTCAGACAAAGCTATATGAATCAAATGAAATTCAAATGCATTCTACAAATCTAATTGAATCAAATGAAAGTAAAAACATCTAAAAAAAATTCAAATTAAATCAATAAAAGGTCAAACACATTCAAACAAAACTATTTGAATCAAATGAAAGTCAAAGGCAATCTATAAAGCTAATTGAATCAAATGAAAGTCAAACACATACAAAGAAAGCTAATTGAATCAAATGAAAGTCAAACACATTCAAACAAAGCTAATTGAATCAAATGAAAGTAAAACACATTCAAACAAACCTAATTGAATCAAATGAAAGTCAAACACATTCAAAAAGAGCTTTTTGAATCAAATGAAGGTTAAATGCAATCTACAAAGCTAATTAAATCAAATGAAAGTCAAACACATTGAAACAAAGCTAATTGGATAAAATGTAAGTCAAACACATTCAAACAGAGCATTTTGAATCAATTGAAAGTCAAATGCATTCAACAAAGCTAATTAAATCAAATGAAAGTCAAACACATTCAGACATAGCTATTTGAATCAAATGAAATTCAAATGCATTCTACAAATCTAATTGAATCAAATGAAAGTAAAAACATCTAAAAAAATTCAAATTAAATCAATAAAAGGTCAAACACATTCAAACAAAACTATTTGAATTAAGTGAAAGTCAAATGCATTCTATAAAGCTAATTGAATCAAATTAAAGTCAAACACATACAAACAAAGCTAATTGAATCAAATGAAAGTAAAACACATTCAAACAAAGTGTAATTGAATCAAATAAAATTCAAACACATTCAAACAAAGCTAATTGAATCAAATCAAAGTCAAACACATTCAAAAAGAGCTTTTTGAATCTAATGTCAAATGCAATCTACAAAGCTAATTAAATCAATGAAAGTCAAACACATTCAAACAAAACTAAATGAATCAAATGAAAGTCAAAAACATCTAAAAAAACCTAATTAAATCAAATGAAAGTCAAACACATTCAAACAAAGCTATTGGAATCTAATGAAAGTCAAATGCATTCTACAAAGCTTATTGAATCAAATGAAAGTAAAAAACATTCGAACAAAGCCAAATGAATCCAATGAAAGTCAAACACATTCAAACTAAACTATTTGAATCAAATGAAAGTCAAATGCATTCTACAAAGCTAATTGAATCAAATGAAAGTCAAAAACATTCCAACAAAGCCAATTGAATCAAATGAAAGTCAAACACATTCAAACAAACCTAATTGAATCAAATGAAAGTCAAACACATTCAAACAGACCTAATTGAATCAAATGAAAGTCAAACACATTCAAAAGGAGCTTTTTGAATCAAATGACGGTCAAATGCAATCTACAAAGCTAATTGAATCAAATGAAAGTCAAACACATTAAAACAGAGTTAATTGGATCAAATGTAAGTCAAACACGTTCAAACAGAGCATTTTGAATCAATTGAAAGTCAAATGCATTCAACAAAGCTAATTAAATCAAATGAAAGTCAAACACATTCAGACATAGCTAGTTGAATCAAATGAAATTCAAATGCATTCTACAAATCTAATTGAATCAAATGAAAGTGAAAACATCTAAAAAAATTCAAATTAAATCAATAAAAGGTCAAACACATTCAAACAAAACTATTTGAATCAAGTGAAAGTCAAATGCATTCTATAAAGCTAATTGAATCAAATTAAAGTCAAACACATCCAAACAAAGCTAATTGAATCAAATGAAAGTAAAACACATTCAAACAAAGTCTAATTGAATCAAATAAAATTCAAACACATTCAAACAAAGCTAATTGAATCAAATGAAAGTCAAACACATTCAAAAAGAGATTTTTGAATCTAATGAAGGTCAAATGCAATCTACAAAGCTAATTAAATCAATGAAAGTCAAACACATTCAAACAAAACTAAATGAATCAAATGAAAGTCAAAAACATCTAAAAAAACCTAATTAAATCAAATGAAAGTCAAACACATTCAAACAAAGCTATTGGAATCTAATGAAAGTCAAATGCATTCTACAAAGCTTATTGAATCAAATGAAAGTAAAAAACATTCGAACAAAGCCAAATGAATCCAATGAAAGTCAAACACATTCAAACTAAACTATTTGAATCGAATGAAAGTCAAATGCATTCTACAAAGCTAATTAAATCAAATGAAAGTCAAAAACATTCCAACAAAGCCAATTGAAACAAATGAAAGTCAAACACATTCAAACAAACCTAATTGAATCAAATGAAAGTCAAACACATTCAAACAGACCTAATTAAATCAAATGAAAGTCAAACACATTCAAAAGGAGCTTTTTGAATCAAATGACGGTCAAATGCAATCTACAAAGCTAATTGAATCAAATGAAAGTCAAACACATTGAAACAAAGCTAATTGGATCAAATGTAAATCAAACACATTCAAACAGAGCATTTTGAATCAATTGAAAGTCAAATTCATTCAACAAAGCTAATTGAATCAAATGAAAGTAAAAAAACATCTAAAAAAAACCTAATTAAATCAAATGAAAGTCAAATACATTCAAACAAAGCTATTTAAAACAAATAAAAGTCAAATGCACTCAAACAAAGCTGTTTGAATCAAATGAAAGTCAAACACATTCAACAAAGCTATTTGAGTTAAATGAAAGTCAAATGCAATCTACAAAGCTAATTGAATCAAATGAAAGTTAAACACATTCAAACAAACCTAACAGAATCAAATATAAGTCAAATACATTCAAACAGAGCTTTTTGAATCAAATGAAAGTCAAATGCATTCAACAAAGCTCATTGAATCAAATGAACGTCAAAAACATCTAAAAAAATCTAATTAAATCAAATGAAAGTTAAACACATTCAGACAAAGCTATTTGAATCAAGTGAAAGTCAAATGCATTCTACAAATCTAATTGAATCAAATGAAAGTAAAAAACATTTGAACAAAGCCAATTGAATCAAATGAAAGTCAAACACATTCAAACAAAGCTATTTAAATCAAATGAAAGTCAAATGTTTTCTACAAATCTAATTGAATCAAATGAAAGTAAAAAACATTCCAACAAAGCCAATAGAATCAAATGAAAGTCAAACACATTTAAACAAACCTAATTGAATCAAATGAAAGTCAAACACATTCAAACAGACCTAATTGAATCAAATGAAAGTCAAACACATTCAAAAAGAGCTTTTTGAATCAAATGACGGTCAAATGCAATCTACAAAGCTAATTGAATCAAATGAAAGTCAAACACATTGAAACAAAGCTAATTGGATCAAATGTAAGTCAAACACATTCAAACAAAGCATTTGGAATCAATTGAAAGTCAAATGCATTCAACAAAGCTAATTGAATCAAATGAGAGTAAAAAACATCTAAAAAACCTAATTAAATCAAATGAAAGTCAAATACATTCAAACAAAGCTATTTAAATCAAATAAAAGTCAAATGCACTCAAACAAAGCTATTGAAAGTCAAATGCTTTCTACAAAGCCAATTGAATCAAATGAAAGTCAAACACATTCAAACAAGCTATTAAAATCAAATAAAAGTCAAATGCACTCAAACAAAGCTATTGAAAGTCAAATGCTTTCTACAAAGCCAATTGAATCAAATGAAAGTCAAACACATTCAAACAAACCTAATTAAATTAAATGAAAGTCAAACACATTCAAACAAAGCTAATTGAATCAAATAAAAGTCAAACACATTCAAACAAAGCTGATTAGATCAAATGTAAGTCAAACACATTCAAACAGAGCTTTTGAATCAAATTAAAGTCAAATGCATTCAACAAAGCTAATTGAATCAAACGAAAGTCATAAACATCTAAAAAAATCTTATTAAATCAAATGAAAGTCAAACACATTCAGACAAAGCTATTTGAATCAAATGAAATTCAAATGCATTCTACAAATCTAATAGAATCAAATAAAAGTGAAAACACATTCAAACAAAACTATTTGAATCAATGAAAGCCAAAGGCAATCTATAAAGCTAATTGAATCAAATGAAAGTCAAACACATTCAATGAAAGCTAATTGAATCAAATGAAAGTCAAACACATTCAAACAAAGCTAATTGAATCAAATGAAAGTAAAACACATTCAAACAAACCTAATTGAATCAAATGAAAGTCAAAGATATTCAAACAGAGCTAATTGAATCAAATGAAAGTCAAACACATCCAAACAAAGCTAATTGAATCAAATGTAAGTCAAACACATTCAAACAGAGCTTTTTGAATCAAATGAAAGTCAAATGCATTCAACAAAGCTAATTGAATAAAATGATAGTAAAAAACATCTAAAAAATCTAATTAAATCAAATGAAAGTCAAACACATTCAGACAAAGCTATTTGAATCAAATGAAAGTCAAACACATTCAACAAAGCTATTTGAGTTAAATGAAAGTCAAATGCAATCTACAAAGCTAATTGAATCAAATGAAAGTTAAACACATTCAAACAAACCTAACAGAATCAAACGTAAGTCAAATACATTCAAACAGAGCTTTTTGAATCAAATGAAAGTCAAATGCATTCAACAAAGCTCATTGAATCAAATGAAAGTAAAAAAAATCTAATTAAATCAAATGAAAGTCAAACACATTCAGACAAAGCTATTTGAATCAAATGAAAGTAAAAAACATCTAAAAAAACCTAATTAAATCAAATGAAAGTCAAACACATTCAAACAAAGCTATTTAAATCAAATAAAAGTCAAATGCATTCAAACAAAGCTATTGAAAGTCAAATGCTTTCTACAAAGCCAATTGAATCAAATGAAAGTCAAACACATTCAAACAAACCTAATTAAATCAAATGAAAGTCAAACACATTCAAACAAAGCTAATTGAATCAAATGAAAGTCAAACACATTCAAACAAAGCTGATTAGGTCAAATGTAAGTCAAACACATTCAAACAGAGCTTTTTGAATCAAATTAAAGTCAAATGCATTCAACAAAGCTAATTGAATCAAACGAAAGTCAAAAACATCTAAAAAAATCTAATTAAATCAAATGAAAGTCAAACACATTCAGACAAAGCTATTTAAATCAAATGAAATTCAAATGCATTCTACAAATCTAATTGAATCAAATGAAAGTAAAAACATCTAAAAAAAATTCAAATTAAATCAATAAAAGGTCAAACACATTCAAACAAAACTATTGGAATCTAATGAAAGTCAAATGCATTCTACAAAGCTTATTGAATCAAATGAAAGTAAAAAACATTCGAACAAAGCCAAATGAATCCAATGAAAGTCAAACACATTCAAACTAAACTATTTGAATCAAATGAAAGTCAAATGCATTCTACAAAGCTAATTGAATCAAATGAAAGTCAAAAACATTCCAACAAAGCCAATTGAATCAAATGAAAGTCAAACACATTCAAACAAACCTAATTGAATCAAATGAAAGTCAAACACATTCAAACAGACCTAATTGAATCAAATGAAAGTCAAACACATTCAAAAAGAGCTTTTTGAATCAAATGACGGTCAAATGCAATCTACAAAGCTAATTGAATCAAATGAAAGTCAAACACATTGAAACAAAGCTAATTGGATCAAATGTAAGTCAAACACATTCAAACAGAGCATTTTGAATCAATTGAAAGTCAAATGCATTCAACAAAGCTAATTGAATCAAATGAAAGTAAAAAAACATCTAAAAAAACCTAATTAAATCAAATGAAAGTCAAACACATTCAAACAAAGCTATTTAAATCAAATAAAAGTCAAATGCACTCAAACAAAGCTATTGAAAGTCAAATGCTTTCTACAAAGCCAATTGAATCAAATGAAAGTCAAACACATTCAAACAAACCTATTTAAATTAAATGAAAGTCAAACACATTCAAACAAAGCTAATTGAATCAAATAAAAGTCAAACACATTCAAACAAAGCTGATTAGATCAAATGTAAGTCAAACACATTCAAACAGAGCTTTTGAATCAAATTAAAGTCAAATGCATTCAACAAAGCTAATTGAATCAAACGAAAGTCAAAAACATCTAAAAAAATCTTATTAAGTCAAATGAAAGTCAAACACATTCAGACAAAGCTATTTGAATCAAATGAAATTCAAATGCATTCTACAAATCTAATAGAATCAAATAAAAGTAAAAACATCTAAAAAAATTCAAATTAAATCAATAAAAGGTCAAACACATTCAAACAAAACTATTTGAATAAAATGAAAGTCAAAGGCAATCTATAAAGCTAATTGAATCAAATGAAAGTCAAACACATTCAATGAAAGCTAATTGAATCAAATGAAAGTCAAACACATTCAAACAAAGCTAATTGAATCAAATGAAAGTAAAACACATTCAAACAAACCTAATTGAATCAAATGAAAGTCAAAGATATTCAAACAGAGCTAATTGAATCAAATGAAAGTCAAACACATTCAACAAAGCTATTTGAGTTAAATGAAAGTCAAATGCAATCTACAAAGCTAATTGAATCAAATGAAAGTTAAACACATTCAAACAAACCTAACAGAATCAAACGTAAGTCAAATACATTCAAACAGAGCTTTTTGAATCAAATGAAAGTCAAATGCATTCAACAAAGCTCATTGAATCAAATGAAAGTAAAAAAAATCTAATTAAATCAAATGAAAGTCAAACACATTCAGACAAAGCTATTTGAATCAAATGAAAGTAAAAAACATCTAAAAAAACCTAATTAAATCAAATGAAAGTCAAACACATTCAAACAAAGCTATTTAAATCAAATAAAAGTCAAATGCATTCAAACAAAGCTATTGAAAGTCAAATGCTTTCTACAAAGCCAATTGAATCAAATGAAAGTCAAACACATTCAAACAAACCTAATTAAATCAAATGAAAGTCAAACACATTCAAACAAAGCTAATTGAATCAAATGAAAGTCAAACACATTCAAACAAAGCTGATTAGGTCAAATGTAAGTCAAACACATTCAAACAGAGCTTTTTGAATCAAATTAAAGTCAAATGCATTCAACAAAGCTAATTGAATCAAACGAAAGTCAAAAACATCTAAAAAAATCTAATTAAATCAAATGAAAGTCAAACACATTCAGACAAAGCTATTTAAATCAAATGAAATTCAAATGCATTCTACAAATCTAATTGAATCAAATGAAAGTAAAAACATCTAAAAAAAATTCAAATTAAATCAATAAAAGGTCAAACACATTCAAACAAAACTATTGGAATCTAATGAAAGTCAAATGCATTCTACAAAGCTTATTGAATCAAATGAAAGTAAAAAACATTCGAACAAAGCCAAATGAATCCAATGAAAGTCAAACACATTCAAACTAAACTATTTGAATCAAATGAAAGTCAAATGCATTCTACAAAGCTAATTGAATCAAATGAAAGTCAAAAACATTCCAACAAAGCCAATTGAATCAAATGAAAGTCAAACACATTCAAACAAACCTAATTGAATCAAATGAAAGTCAAACACATTCAAACAGACCTAATTGAATCAAATGAAAGTCAAACACATTCAAAAAGAGCTTTTTGAATCAAATGACGGTCAAATGCAATCTACAAAGCTAATTGAATCAAATTAAAGTCAAACACATTGAAACAAAGCTAATTGGATCAAATGTAAGTCAAACACATTCAAACAGAGCATTTTGAATCAATTGAAAGTCAAATGCATTCAACAAAGCTAATTGAATCAAATGAAAGTAAAAAAACATCTAAAAAAACCTAATTAAATCAAATAAAAGTCAAATACATTCAAACAAAGCTATTTAAATCAAATAAAAGTCAAATGCACTCAAACAAAGCTATTGAAAGTCAAATACTTTCTACAAAGCCAATTGAATCAAATGAAAGTCAAACACATTCAAACAAGCTATTTAAATCAAATAAAAGTCAAATGCACTCAAACAAAGCTATTGAAAGTCAAATGCTTTCTACAAAGCCAATTGAATCAAATAAAAGTCAACCACATTCAAACAAACCTAATTAAATTAAATGAAAGTCAAACACATTCAAACAAAGCTAATTGAATCAAATAAAAGTTAAACACATTCAAACAAAGCTTATTAGATCAAATGTAAGTCAAACACATTCAAATAGAGCTTTTGAATCAAATTAAAGTCAAATGCATTCAACAAAGCTAATTGAATCAAACGAAAGTCAAAAACATCTAAAAAAATCTTATTAAGTCAAATGAAAGTCAAACACATTCAGACAAAGCTATTTGAATCAAATGAAATTCAAATGCATTCTACAAATCTAATAGAATCAAATAAAAGTAAAAACATCTAAAAAAATTCAAATTAAATCAATAAAAGGTCAAACACATTCAAACAAAACTATTTGAATAAAATGAAAGTCAAAGGCAATCTATAAAGCTAATTGAATCAAATGAAAGTCAAACACATTCAATGAAAGCTAATTGAATCAAATGAAAGTCAAACACATTCAAACAAAGCTAATTGAATCAAATGAAAGTAAAACACATTCAAACAAACCTAATTGAATCAAATGAAAGTCAAAGATATTCAAACAGAGCTAATTGAATCAAATGAAAGTCAAACACATTCAACAAAGCTATTTGAGTTAAATGAAAGTCAAATGCAATCTACAAAGCTAATTGAATCAAATGAAAGTTAAACACATTCAAACAAACCTAACAGAATCAAACGTAAGTCAAATACATTCAAACAGAGCTTTTTGAATCAAATGAAAGTCAAATGCATTCAACAAAGCTCATTGAATCAAATGAAAGTAAAAAAAATCTAATTAAATCAAATGAAAGTCAAACACATTCAGACAAAGCTATTTGAATCAAATGAAAGTAAAAAACATCTAAAAAAACCTAATTAAATCAAATGAAAGTCAAACACATTCAAACAAAGCTATTTAAATCAAATAAAAGTCAAATGCATTCAAACAAAGCTATTGAAAGTCAAATGCTTTCTACAAAGCCAATTGAATCAAATGAAAGTCAAACACATTCAAACAAACCTAATTAAATCAAATGAAAGTCAAACACATTCAAACAAAGCTAATTGAATCAAATGAAAGTCAAACACATTCAAACAAAGCTGATTAGGTCAAATGTAAGTCAAACACATTCAAACAGAGCTTTTTGAATCAAATTAAAGTCAAATGCATTCAACAAAGCTAATTGAATCAAACGAAAGTCAAAAACATCTAAAAAAATCTAATTAAATCAAATGAAAGTCAAACACATTCAGACAAAGCTATTTAAATCAAATGAAATTCAAATGCATTCTACAAATCTAATTGAATCAAATGAAAGTAAAAACATCTAAAAAAAATTCAAATTAAATCAATAAAAGGTCAAACACATTCAAACAAAACTATTGGAATCTAATGAAAGTCAAATGCATTCTACAAAGCTTATTGAATCAAATGAAAGTAAAAAACATTCGAACAAAGCCAAATGAATCCAATGAAAGTCAAACACATTCAAACTAAACTATTTGAATCAAATGAAAGTCAAATGCATTCTACAAAGCTAATTGAATCAAATGAAAGTCAAAAACATTCCAACAAAGCCAATTGAATCAAATGAAAGTCAAACACATTCAAACAAACCTAATTGAATCAAATGAAAGTCAAACACATTCAAACAGACCTAATTGAATCAAATGAAAGTCAAACACATTCAAAAAGAGCTTTTTGAATCAAATGACGGTCAAATGCAATCTACAAAGCTAATTGAATCAAATTAAAGTCAAACACATTGAAACAAAGCTAATTGGATCAAATGTAAGTCAAACACATTCAAACAGAGCATTTTGAATCAATTGAAAGTCAAATGCATTCAACAAAGCTAATTGAATCAAATGAAAGTAAAAAAACATCTAAAAAAACCTAATTAAATCAAATAAAAGTCAAATACATTCAAACAAAGCTATTTAAATCAAATAAAAGTCAAATGCACTCAAACAAAGCTATTGAAAGTCAAATACTTTCTACAAAGCCAATTGAATCAAATGAAAGTCAAACACATTCAAACAAGCTATTTAAATCAAATAAAAGTCAAATGCACTCAAACAAAGCTATTGAAAGTCAAATGCTTTCTACAAAGCCAATTGAATCAAATAAAAGTCAACCACATTCAAACAAACCTAATTAAATTAAATGAAAGTCAAACACATTCAAACAAAGCTAATTGAATCAAATAAAAGTTAAACACATTCAAACAAAGCTTATTAGATCAAATGTAAGTCAAACACATTCAAACAGAGCTTTTGAATCAAATTAAAGTCAAATGCATTCAACAAAGCTAATTGAATCAAACGAAAGTCAAAAACATCTAAAAAAATCTTATTAAGTCAAATGAAAGTCAAACACATTCAGACAAAGCTATTTGAATCAAATGAAATTCAAATGCATTCTACAAATCTAATAGAATCAAATAAAAGTAAAAACATCTAAAAAAATTCAAATTAAATCAATAAAAGGTCAAACACATTCAAACAAAACTATTTGAATAAAATAAAAGTCAAAGGCAATCTATAAAGCTAATTGAATCAAATGAAAGTCAAACACATTCAATGAAAGCTAATTGAATCAAATGAAAGTCAAACACATTCAAACAAAGCTAATTGAATCAAATGAAAGTAAAACACATTCAAACAAACCTAATTGAATCAAATGAAAGTCAAAGATATTCAAACAGAGCTAATTGAATCAAATGAAAGTCAAACACATTCAACAAAGCTATTTGAGTTAAATGAAAGTCAAATGCAATCTACAAAGCTAATTGAATCAAATGAAAGTTAAACACATTCAAACAAACCTAACAGAATCAAATGTAAGTCAAATACATTCAAACAGAGCTTTTTGAATCAAATGAAAGTCAAATGCATTCAACAAAGCTCATTGAATCAAATGAAAGTCAAAAAATTCTAATTAAATCAAATGAAAGTCAAACACATTCAGACAAAGCTATTTGAATCAAATGAAAGTAAAAAACATCTAAAAAAACCTAATTAAATCAAATGAAAGTCAAACACATTCAAACAAAGCTATTTAAATCAAATAAAAGTCAAATGCATTCAAACAAAGCTATTGAAAGTCAAATGCTTTCTACAAAGCCAATTAAATCAAATGAAAGTCAAACACATTCAAACAAACCTAATTAAATCAAATGAAAGTCAAACACATTCAAACAAAGCTAATCGAATCAAATGAAAGTCAAACACATTCAAACAAAGTTGATTAGATCAAATGTAAGTCAAACACATTCAAACAGAGCTTTTTGAATCAAATTAAAGTCAAATGCATTCAACAAAGCTAATTGAAT
The DNA here is from genome assembly GCF_001683475.1 of Chenopodium quinoa. Lineage (NCBI taxonomy): Eukaryota > Viridiplantae > Streptophyta > Magnoliopsida > Caryophyllales > Amaranthaceae > Chenopodium > Chenopodium quinoa. The sequence goes on from NW_018742850.1 coordinate 33,986, forward strand.
CAAACGAAAGTCAAAAACATCTAAAAAAATCTAATTAAATCAAATGAAAGTCAAACACATTCAGACAAAGCTATTTGAATCAAATGAAATTCAAATGCATTCTACAAATCTAATTAAATCAAATGAAAGTAAAAACATCTAAAAAAAATTCAAATTAAATCAATAAAAGGTCAAACACATTCAAACAAAACTATTTGAATCAAATGAAAGTCAAAGGCAATCTATAAAGCTAATTGAATCAAATGAAAGTCAAACACATTCAAAGAAAGCTAATTGAATCAAATGAAAGTCAAACACATTCAAACAAAGCTAATTGAATCAAATGAAAGTAAAACACATTCAAACAAAGCTAATTGAATCAAATGAAAGTAAAACACATTCAAACAAACCTAATTGAATCAAATGAGAGTCAAACACATTCAAAAAGAGCTTTTTGAATCAAATGAAGGTTAAATGCAATCTACAAAGCTAATTGAATCAAATGAAAGTCCAACACATTGAAACAAAGCTAATTGGATCAAATGTAAGTCAAACACGTTCAAAAAGAGCATTTTGAATCAATTAAAAGTCAAATGCATTCAACAAAGCTAATTAAATCAAATGAAAGTCAAACACATTCAGACATAGCTATTTGAATCAAATGAAATTCAAATGCATTTTACAAATCTAATTGAATCAAATGAAAGTAAAAACATCTAAAAAAATTCAAATTAAATCAATAAAAGGTCAAACACATTCAAACAAAACTATTTGAATCAAGTGAAAGTCAAATGCATTCTATAAAGCTAATTGAATCAAATTAAAGTCAAACACATCCAAACAAAGCTAATTAAATCAAATGAAAGTAAAACACATTCAAACAAAGTCTAATTGAATCAAATAAAATTCAAACACATTAAAACAAAGCTAATTGAATCAAATGAAAGTCAAACACATTCAAAAAGAGCTTTTTGAATCTAATGAAGGTCAAATGCAATCTACAAAGCTAATTAAATCAATGAAAGTCAAACACATTCAAACAAAACTAAATGAATCAAATGAAAGTCAAAAACATCTAAAAAAACCTAATTAAATCAAATGAAAGTCAAACACATTCAAACAAAGCTATTAGAATCTAATGAAAGTCAAATGCATTCTACAAAGCTTATTGAATCAAATGAAAGTAAAAAAACATTCGAACAAAGCCAAATGAATCCAATGAAAGTCAAACACATTCAAACTAAACTATTTGAATCAAATGAAAGTCAAATGCATTCTACAAAGCTAATTGAATCAAATGAAAGTCAAAAACATTCCAACAAAGCCAATTGAATCAAATGAAAGTCAAACACATTCAAACAAACCTAATTGAATCAAATGAAAGTCAAACACATTCAAACAGACCTAATTGAATCAAATGAAAGTCAAACACATTCAAAAAGAGCTTTTTGAATCAAATGACGGTCAAATGCAATCTACAAAGCTAATTGAATCAAATGAAAGTCAAACACATTGAAACAAAGCTAATTGGATCAAATGTAAGTCAAACACATTCAAACAGAGCATTTTGAATCAATTGAAAGTCAAATGCATTCAACAAAGCTAATTGAATCAAATGAAAGTAAAAAAACATCTAAAAAAACCTAATTAAATCAAATGAAAGTCAAACACATTCAAACAAAGCTATTTAAATCAAATAAAAGTCAAATGCACTCAAACAAAGCTATTGAAAGTCAAATGCTTTCTACAAAGCCAATTGAATCAAATGAAAGTCAAACACATTCAAACAAACCTAATTAAATTAAATGAAAGTCAAACACATTCAAACAAAGCTAATTGAATCAAATAAAAGTCAAACACATTCAAACAAAGCTGATTAGATCAAATGTAAGTCAAACACATTCAAACAGAGCTTTTGAATCAAATTAAAGTCAAATGCATTCAACAAAGCTAATTGAATCAAACGAAAGTCAAAAACATCTAAAAAAATCTTATTAAATCAAATGAAAGTCAAACACATTCAGACAAAGCTATTTGAATCAAATGAAATTCAAATGCATTCTACAAATAAAAGGTCAAACACATTCAAACAAAGCTAATTGAATCAAATGAAAGTCAAAGGCAATCTATAAAGCTAATTGAATCAAATGAAAGTCAAACACATTCAAAGAAAGCTAATTGAATCAAATGAAAGTCAAACACATTCAAACAAAGCTAATTGAATCAAATGAAAGTAAAACACATTCAAACAAACCTAATTGAATCAAATGAAAGTCAAAGATATTCAAACAGAGCTAATAGAATCAAATGAAAGTCAAACACATCCAAACAAAGCTAATTGAATCAAATGTAAGTCAAACACATTCAAACAGAGCTTTTTGAATCAAATGAAAGTCAAATGCATTCAACAAAGCTAATTGAATCAAATGAAAGTAAAAAACATCTAAAAAAATCTAATTAAATCAAATGAAAGTCAAACACATTCAGACAAAGCTATTTGAATCAAATGAAAGTCAAACACATTCAACAAAGCTATTTGAGTTAAATGAAAGTCAAATGCAATCTAGAAAGCTAATTGAATCAAATGAAAGTTAAACACATTCAAACAAACCTAACAGAATCAAATGTAAGTCAAATACATTCAAACAGAGCTTTTTGAATCAAATGAAAGTCAAATGCATTCAACAAAGCTCATTGAATTAAATGAAAGTCAAAAAAATCTAATTAAATCAAATGAAAGTCAAACACATTCAGACAAAGCTATTTGAATCAAATGAAAGTGAAAAACATCTAAAAAAAACCTAATTAAATCAAATAAAAGTCAAACACATTCAAACAAAGCTATTTAAATAAAATAAAAGTCAAATGCATTCAAACAAAGCTATTGAAAGTCAAATGCTTTCTACAAAGCCAATTGAATCAAATGAAAGTCAAACACATTCAAACAAACCTAATTAAATCAAATGAAAGTCAAACACATTCAAACAAAGCTAATTGAATCAAATGAAAGTCAAATGCATTCTACAAAGCTTATTGAATCAAATGAAAGTAAAAAACATTCGAACAAAGCCAAATGAATCCAATGAAAGTCAAACACATTCAAACTAAACTATTTGAATCAAATGAAAGTCAAATGCATTCTACAAAGCTAATTGAATCAAATGAAAGTAAAAAACATTCCAACAAAGCCAATTGAAACAAATGAAAGTCAAACACATTCAAACAAACCTAATTGAATCAAATGAAAGTCAAATACATTCAAACAGACCTAATTGAATCAAATGAAAGTCAAACACATTCAAAAAGAGCTTTTTGAATCAAATGACGGTCAAATGCAATCTACAAAGCTAATTGAATCAAATGAAAGTCAAACACATTGAAACAAAGCTAATTGGATCAAATGTAAGTCAAACACATTCAAACAGAGCATTTTGAGTCAATTGAAAGTCCAATGCATTCAACAAAGCTAATTGAACCAAATGAAAGTAAAAAACATCTAAAAAAAACCTAATTAAATCAAATGAAAGTCAAACACATTCAAACAAAGCTATTTAAATCAAATAAAAGTCAAATGCACTCAAACAAAGCTATTGAAAGTCAAATGCTTTCTACAAAGCCAATTGAATCAAATGAAAGTGAAACACATTCAAACAAACCTAATTTAATCAAATGAAAGTCAAACACATTCAAACAAAACTAATTGAATAAAATGAAAGTCAAACACATTCAAACAAAGCTGATTAGATCAAATGTAAGTCAAACACATTCCAACAGAGCTTTTTGAATCAAACTAAAGTCAAATGCATTCAACAAAGCTAATTGAATCAAACGAAATGCAAAAACATCTAAAAAAATCTTATTAAATCAAATGAAAGTCAAACACATTCAGACAAAGCTATTTGAATCAAATGAAATTCAAATGCATTCTACAAATGTAATAGAATCAAATGAAAGTAAAAACATCTAAAAAAATTCAAATTAAATCAATAAAAGGTCAAACACATTCAAACAAAACTAATTGAATCAAATAAAAGTGAAAGGCAATCTATAAAGCTAATTGAATCAAATGAAAGTCAAACACATTCAAAGAAAGCTAATTGAATCAAATGAAAGTCAAAACACATTCAAACAAAGCTAATTGAATCAAATGAAAGTAAAACACATTCAAACAAAGCTAATTGAATCAAATGAAAGTCAAAGATATTCAAATAGAGCTAATTGAATCAAATGAAAGTCAAACACATCCAAACAAAGCTAATTGAATCAAATGTAAGTCAAACACATTCAAACAGAGCTTTTTGAATCAAATGAAAGTCAAATGCATTCAATAAAGCTAATTGAATCAAATGAAAGTAAAAAACATCTAAAAAAATCTAATTAAATCAAATGAAAGTCAAACACATTCAGACAAAGCTGTTTGAATCAAATGAAAGTCAAACACATTCAACAAAGCTATTTGAGTTAAATGAAAGTCAAATGCAATCTACAAAGCTAATTGAATTAAATGAAAGTTAAACACATTCAAACAAACCTAACAGAATAAAATGTAAGTCAAATACATTCAAACAGAGCTTTTTGAATCAAATGAAAGTCAAATGCATTCAACAAAGCTAATTGAATCAAATGAAAGTAAAAAACATCTAAAAAAATCTAATTAAACCAAATGAAAGTCAAACACATTCAGACAAAGCTGTTTGAATCAAATGAAAGTCAAACACATTCAACAAAGCTATTTGAGTTAAATGAAAGTCAAATGCAATCTACAAAGCTAATTGAATTAAATGAAAGTTAAACACATTCAAACAAACCTAACAGAATCAAATGTAAGTCAAATACATTCAAACAGAGCTTTTTGAATCAAATGAAAGTCAAATGCATTCAACAAAGCTCATTGAATTAAATGAAAGTAAAAAAAATCTAATTAAATCAAATGAAAGTCAAACACATTCAGACAAAGCTATTTGAATCAAATGAAAGTGAAAAACATCTAAAAAAACCTAATTAAATCAAATAAAAGTCAAACACATTCAAACAAAGCTATTTAAATCAAATAAAAGTCAAATGCATTCAAACAAAGCTATTGAAAGTCAAATGCTTTCTACAAAGCCAATTGAATCAAATGAAAGTCAAACACATTCAAACAAACCTAATTAAATCAAATGAAAGTCAAACACATTCAAACAAAGCTAATTGAATCAAATGAAAGTCAAATGCATTCTACAAAGCTTATTGAATCAAATGAAAGTAAAAAACATTCGAACAAAGCCAAATGAATCCAATGAAAGTCAAACACATTCAAACTAAACTATTTGAATCAAATGAAAGTCAAATGCATTCTACAAAGCTAATTGAATCAAATGAAAGTCAAAAACATTCCAACAAAGCCAATTGAAACAAATGAAAGTCAAACACATTCAAACAAACCTAATTGAATCAAATGAAAGTCAAATACATTCAAACAGACCTAATTGAATCAAATGAAAGTCAAACACATTCAAAAAGAGCTTTTTGAATCAAATGACGGTCAAATGCAATCTACAAAGCTAATTGAATCAAATGAAAGTCAAACACATTGAAACAAAGCTAATTGGATCAAATGTAAGTCAAACACATTCAAACAGAGCATTTTGAGTCAATTGAAAGTCAAATGCATTCAACAAAGCTAATTGAACCAAATGAAAGTAAAAAACATCTAAAAAAACCTAATTAAATCAAATGAAAGTCAAACACATTCAAACAAAGCTATTTAAATCAAATAAAAGTCAAATGCACTCAAACAAAGCTATTGAAAGTCAAATGCTTTCTACAAAGCCAATTGAATCAAATGAAAGTCAAACACATTCAAACAAACCTAATTTAATCAAATGAAAGTCAAACACATTCAAACAAAACTAATTGAATAAAATGAAAGTCAAACACATTCAAACAAAGCTGATTAGATCAAATGTAAGTCAAACACATTCAAACAGAGCTTTTTGAATCAAACTAAAGTCAAATGCATTCAACAAAGCTAATTGAATCAAACGAAATGCAAAAACATCTAAAAAAATCTTATTAAATCAAATGAAAGTCAAACACATTCAGACAAAGCTATTTGAATCAAATGAAATTCAAATGCATTCTACAAATGTAATAGAATCAAATGAAAGTAAAAACATCTAAAAAAATTCAAATTAAATCAATAAAAGGTCAAACACATTCAAACAAAACTAATTGAATCAAAATAAAAGTGAAAGGCAATCTATAAAGCTAATTGAATCAAATGAAAGTCAAACACATTCAAAGAAAGCTAATTGAATCAAATGAAAGTCAAACACATTCAAACAAAGCTAATTGAATCAAATGAAAGTAAAACACATTCAAACAAAGCTAATTGAATCAAATGAAAGTCAAAGATATTCAAATAGAGCTAATTGAATCAAATGAAAGTCAAACACATCCAAACAAAGCTAATTGAATCAAATGTAAGTCAAACACATTCAAACAGAGCTTTTTGAATCAAATGAAAGTCAAATGCATTCAATAAAGCTAATTGAATCAAATGAAAGTAAAAAACATCTAAAAAAATCTAATTAAATCAAATGAAAGTCAAACACATTCAGACAAAGCTGTTTGAATCAAATGAAAGTCAAACACATTCAACAAAGCTATTTGAGTTAAATGAAAGTCAAATGCAATCTACAAAGCTAATTGAATTAAATGAAAGTTAAACACATTCAAACAAACCTAACAGAATAAAATGTAAGTCAAATACATTCAAACAGAGCTTTTTGAATCAAATGAAAGTCAAATGCATTCAACAAAGCTAATTGAATCAAATGAAAGTAAAAAACATCTAAAAAAATCTAATTAAACCAAATGAAAGTCAAACACATTCAGACAAAGCTGTTTGAATCAAATGAAAGTCAAACACATTCAACAAAGCTATTTGAGTTAAATGAAAGTCAAATGCAATCTACAAAGCTAATTGAATTAAATGAAAGTTAAACACATTCAAACAAACCTAACAGAATCAAATGTAAGTCAAATACATTCAAACAAAGCTTTTTGAATCAAATGAAAGTCAAATGCATTCAACAAAGCTCATTGAATTAAATGAAAGTAAAAAAAATCTAATTAAATCAAATGAAAGTCAAACACATTCAGACAAAGCTATTTGAATCAAATGAAAGTGAAAAACATCTAAAAAAACCTAATTAAATCAAATAAAAGTCAAACACATTCAAACAAAGCTATTTAAATCAAATAAAAGTCAAATGCATTCAAACAAAGCTATTGAAAGTCAAATGCTTTCTACAAAGCCAATTGAATCAAATGAAAGTCAAACACATTCAAACAAACCTAATTAAATCAAATGAAAGTCAAACACATTCAAACAAAGCTAATTGAATCAAATGAAAGTCAAATGCATTCTACAACGCTTATTGAATCAAATGAAAGTAAAAAACATTCGAACAAAGCCAAATGAATCCAATGAAAGTCAAACACATTCAAACTAAACTATTTGAATCAAATGAAAGTCAAATGCATTCTACAAAGCTAATTGAATCAAATGAAAGTCAAAAACATTCCAACAAAGCCAATTGAAACAAATGAAAGTCAAACACATTCAAACAAACCTAATTGAATCAAATGAAAGTCAAATACATTCAAACAGACCTAATTGAATCAAATGAAAGTCAAACACATTCAAAAAGAGCTTTTTGAATCAAATGACGGTCAAATGCAATCTACAAAGCTAATTGAATCAAATGAAAGTCAAACACATTGAAACAAAGCTAATTGGATCAAATGTAAGTCAAACACATTCAAACAGAGCATTTTGAGTCAATTGAAAGTCAAATGCATTCAACAAAGCTAATTGAACCAAATGAAAGTAAAAAACATCTAAAAAAACCTAATTAAATCAAATGAAAGTCAAACACATTCAAACAAAGCTATTTAAATCAAATAAAAGTCAAATGCACTCAAACAAAGCTATTGAAAGTCAAATGCTTTCTACAAAGCCAATTGAATCAAATGAAAGTCAAACACATTCAAACAAACCTAATTAAATCAAATGAAAGTCAAACACATTCAAACAAAACTAATTGAATCAAATGAAAGTGAAACACATTCAAACAAAGCTGATTAGATCAAATGTAAGTCAAACACATTCTAACAGAGCTTTTTGAATCAAATTAAAGTCAAATGCATTCAACAAAGCTAATTGAATCAAACGAAATGCAAAAACATCTAAAAAAATCTTATTAAATTAAATGAAAGTCAAACACATTCAGACAAAGCTATTTGAATCAAATGAAATTTAAATGCATTCTACAAATGTAATAGAATCAAATGAAAGTAAAAACATCTAAAAAAATTCAAATTAAATCAATAAAAGGTCAAACACATTCAAACAAAACTAATTGAATCAAATGAAAGTCAAAGGCAATCTATAAAGCTAATTGAATCAAATGAAAGTCAAAACACATTCAAAGAAAGCTAATTGAATCAAATGAAAGTCAAACACATTCAAACAAAGCTAATTGAATCAAATGAAAGTAAAACACATTCAAACAAAGCTAATTGAATCAAATGAAAGTCCAAGATATTCAAACGGAGCTAATTGAATCAAATGAAAGTCAAACACATCCAAACAAAGCTAATTGAATCAAATGTAAGTCAAACACATTCAAACAGAGCTTTTTGAATCAAATGAAAGTCAAATGCATTCAACAAAGCTAATTGAATCAAATGAAAGTAAAAAACATCTAAAAAAATCTAATTAAATCAAACGAAAGTCAAACACATTCAGACAAAGCTGTTTGAATCAAATGAAAGTCAAACACATTCAACAAAGCTATTTGAGTTAAATGAAAGTCAAATGCAATTTACAAAGCTAATTGAATTAAATGAAAGTTAAACACATTCAAACAAACCTAACAGAATCAAATGTAAGTGAAATACATTCAAACAGAGCTTTTTGAATCAAATGAAAGTCAAATGCATTCAACAAAGCTAATTGGATCAAATGAAAGTAAAAAACATCAAAAAAAATCTAATTAAATCAAATGAAAGTCAAACACATTCAGACAAAGCTGTTTGAATCAAATGAAAGTCAAACACATTCAACAAAGCTATTTGAGTTAAATGAAAGTCAAATGCAATCTACAAAGCTAATTGAATTAAATGAAAGTTAAACACATTCAAACAAACCTAACAGAATCAAATGTAAGTCAAATACATTCAAACAGAGCTTTTTGAATCAAATGAAAGTCAAATGCATTCAACAAAGCTCATTGAATTAAATGAAAGTCAAAAAAAATCTAATTAAATCAAATGAAAGTCAAACACATTCAGACAAAGCTATTTGAATCAAATGAAAGTGAAAAACATCTAAAAAAACCTAATTAAATCAAATAAAAGTCAAACACATTCAAACAAAGCTATTTAAATCAAATAAAAGTCAAATGCATTCAAACAAAGCTATTGAAAGTCAAATGCTTTCTACAAAGCCAATTGAATCACATGAAAGTCAAACACATTCAAACAAACCTAATTAAATCAAATGAAAGTCAAACACATATCAAACAAAGCTAATTGAATCAAATGAAAGTCAAATGCATTCTACAAAGCTTATTGAATCAAATGAAAGTAAAAAAACATTCGAACAAAGCCAAATGAATCCAATGAAAGTCAAACACATTCAAACTAAACTATTTGAATCAAATGAAAGTCAAATGCATTCTACAAAGCTAATTGAATCAAATGAAAGTCAAAAACATTCCAACAAAGCCAATTGAAACAAATGAAAGTCAAACACATTCAAACAAACCTAATTGAATCAAATGAAGAAGTCAGAAATCTACATTCAAACAGACCTAATTGAATCAAATGAAAGTCAAACACATTCAAAAAGAGCTTTTTGAATCAAATGACGGTCAAATGCAATCTACAAAGCTAATTGAATCAAATGAAAGTCAAACACATTGAAACAAAGCTAATTGGATCAAATGTAAGTCAAACACATTCAAACAGAGCATTTTGAGTCAATTGAAAGTCAAATGCATTCAACAAAGCTAATTGAATCCAAATGAAAGTAAAAAAACATCTAAAAAAACCTAATTAAATCAAATGAAAGTCAAACACATTCAAACAAAGCTATTTAAATCAAATAAAAGTCAAATGCACTCAAACAAAGCTATTGAAAGTCAAATGCTTTCTACAAAGCCAATTGAATCAAATGAAAGTCAAAACACATTCAAACAAACCTAATTAAATCAAATGAAAGTCAAACACATTCAAACAAAACTAATTGAATCAAAATGAAAGTCAAACACATTCAAACAAAGCTGATTAGATCAAATGTAAGTCAAACACATTCTAACAGAGCTTTTTGAATCAAATTAAAGTCAAATGCATCAACAAAGCTAATTGAATCAAACGAAATGCAAAAAACATCTAAAAAATCTTATTAAATCAAATGAAAGTCAAACACATTCAGACAAAGCTATTTGAATCAAATGAAATTCAAATGCATTCTACAAATGTAATAGAATCAAATGAAAGTAAAAACATCTAAAAAAATTCAAATTAAATCAATAAAAGGTCAAACACATTCAAACAAAACTAATTGAATCAAATGAAAGTCAAAGGCAATCTATAAAGCTAATTGAATCAAATGAAAGTCAAACACATTCAAAGAAAGCTAATTGAATCAAATGAAAGTCAAACACATTCAAACAAAGCTAATTGAATCAAATGAAAGTAAAACACATTCAAACAAAGCTAATTGAATCAAATGAAAGTCAAAGATATTCAAACAGAGCTAATTGAATCAAATGAAAGTCAAACACATCCAAACAAAGCTAATTGAATCAAATGTAAGTCAAACACATTCAAACAGAGCTTTTTGAATCAAATGAAAGTCAAATGCATTCAACAAAGCTAATTGAATCAAATGAAAGTAAAAAACATCTAAAAAAATCTAATTAAATCAAACTGAAAGTCAAACACATTCAGACAAAGCTGTTTGAATCAAATGAAAGTCAAACACATTCAACAAAGCTATTTGAGTTAAATGAAAGTCAAATGAAATTTACAAAGCTAATTGAATTAAATGAAAGTTAAACACATTCAAACAAACCTAACAGAATCAAATGTAAGTCAAATACATTCAAACAGAGCTTTTTGAATCAAATGAAAGTCAAATGCATTCAACAAAGCTCATTGAATTAAATGAAAGTCAAAAACATCTAATCTAAAATCAAATGAAAGTCAAACACATTCAGACAAAGCTATTTGAATCAAATGAAAGTAAAAAACATCTAAAAAAACCTAATTAAATCAAATAAAAGTCAAACACATTCAAACAAAGCTATTTAAATCAAATAAAAGTCAAATGCATTCAAACAAAGCTATTTGAAAGTCAAATGCTTTCTACAAAGCCAATTGAATCAAATGAAAGTCAAACACATTCAAACAAACCTAATTAAATCAAATGAAAGTCAAACACTATCAAACAAATGCTAATTGAATCAAATGAAAGTCAAATGCATTCTACAAAGCTTATTGAATAAAATGAAAGTAAAAATCATTCGAACAAAGCCAAATGAATCCAATGAAAGTCAAACACATTCAAACTAAACTATTTGAATCAAATGAAAGTCAAATGCATTCTACAAAGCTAATTGAATCAAATGAAAGTCAAAAACATTCCAACAAAGCCAATTGAAACAAATGAAAGTCAAACACATTCAAACAAACCTAATTGAATCAAATGAAAGTCAAACACTTTCAAACAGACCTAATTGAATCAAATGAAAGTCAAACACATTCAAAAAGAGCTTTTTGAATCAAATGACGGTCAAATGCAATCTACAAAGCTAATTGAATCAAATGAAAGTGAAACACATTGAAATAAAGCTAATTGGAATCAAATGTAAGTCAAACACATTCAAACAGAGCATTTTGAGTCAATTGAAAGTCAAATGCATTCAACAAAGCTAATTGAATCAAATGAAAGTAAAAAACATCTAAAAAAAAACCTAATTAAATCAAATGAAAGTTAAACAAATTAAAACAAAGCTATTTAAATCAAATAAAAGTCAAATGCATTCAAACAAAGCCATTGAAAGTCAAATGCTTTCTACAAAGCCAATTGAATCAAGTGAAAGTCAAACACATTCAAACAAACCTAATTAAATCAAATGAAAGTCAAACACATACAAACAAAGCTAATTGAATCAAATGATAGTCAAACACATTCAAACAAATCTGATTAGATCAAATATAAGTCAAACACATTCAAACAGAGCTTTTTGAATCAAATTAAAGTCAAATGCATTCAACAAAGCTAATTGAATCAAACGAAAGTGCAAAAACATCTAAAAAAATCTAATTAAATCAAATGAAAGTTAAACACATTCAGACAAAGCTATTTGAATCAAATGAAATTCAAATGCATTCTACAAATCTAATTGAATCAAATGAAAGTAAAAACATCTAAAAAAATTAAAATTAAATCAATAAAAGGTCAAACACATTCAAACAAAACTATTTGAATCAAATGAAAGTCAAAGGCAATCTATAAAAGCTAATTGAATCAAATGAAAGTCAAACACATTCAAAGAAAGCTAATTGAATCAAATGAAGTCAAACACATTCAAACAAGCTAATTGAATTAAATGAAAGTAAAACACATTCAAACAAACTAATTGAATCAAATGAAAGTTCAAAGATATTCAAACAGAGCTAATTGAATCAAATGAAAGTCAAACACATCCAAACAAAGCTAATTGAATCAAATGTAAGTAAAACACATTCAAATAGAGCTTTTTGAATCAAATGAAAGTCAAATGCATTCAACAAAGCTAATTGAATCAAATGAAAGTAAAAAACATCTAAAAAAATCTAATTAAATCAAATGAAAGTCAAACACATTCAGACAAAGCTGTTTGAATCAAATGAAAGTCAAACACATTCAACAAAGCTATTTGAGTTAAATGAAAGTTCAAAATGCAATATACAAAGCTAATTGAATCAAATGAAAGTTAAACACATTCAAACAAACCTAACAGAATCATATGTAAGTCAAATACATTCAAACAGAGCTTTTTGAATCAAATGAAAGTCAAATGCATTCAACAAAGCTCATTGAATCAAATGAAAGTCAAAAAACATCTAAAAAAAAATCTAATATAAATCAAATGAAAGTCAAACACATTCAGACAAAGCTATTTGAATCAAATAAAAGTAAAAAACATCTAAAAAAACCTAATTGAATAAAATGAAAGTCAAACACATTCAAACAAACCTAATTAAATCAAAATGAAAGTCAAACACATTCAAACAAAGCTAATTGAATCAAAATGAAAAGTCAAATGCATTCTACAAAGCTTATTGAATCAAATGAAAGTAAAAAACATTCGAACAAAGCAAAATGAATCCAATGAAAGTCAAACACATTCAAACTAAACTATTTGAATCAAATGAAAGTCAAATGCATTCTACAAAGCTAATTAAATCAAAACGAAAGTCAAAAACATTCCAACAAAGCCAATTGAAACAAATGAAAGTCAAACACATTCAAACAAACCTAATTGAATCAAATGAAAGTCAAACACATTCAGACAAAGCTATTTGAATCAAATGAAATTCAAATGCATTCTACAAATCTAATTGAATCAAATGAAAGTAAAAACATCTAAAAAAATTAAAATTAAATCAATAAAAGGTTAAACACATTCAAACAAAACTATTTGAATCAAATGAAAGTCAAAGGCAATCTATAAAGCTAATTGAATCAAATGAAAGTCAAAACACATTCAAAGAAAGCTAATTGAATCAAATGAAAGTCAAACACATTGAAACAAAGCTAATTGAATCAAATGAAAGTAAAACACATTCAAACAAAACCTAATTGAATCAAATGAAAGTCAAAGATATTCAAACAGAGCTAATTGAATCAAATGAAAGTCAAACACATCCAAACAAAGCTAATTGAATCAAATGTAAGTCAAACACATTCAAACAAAGCTTTTTGAATCAAATGAAAGTCAAATGCATTCAAACAAAGCTAATTGAATCAAATGAAAGTAAAAAACATCTAAAAAAATCTAATTAAATCAAATGAAAGTCAAACACATTCAGACAAAGCTGTTTGAATCAAATGAAAGTCAAACACATTCAACAAAGCTATTTGAGTTAAATGAAAAGTCAAATGAAATCTACAAAGCTAATTGAATCAAATGAAAGTTAAACACATTCAAACAAACCTAACAGAATCAAATGTAAGTCAAATACATTCAAACAGAGCTTTTTGAATCAAATGAAAGTCAAATGCATTCAACAAAGCTCATTGAATCAAATGAAAGTCAAAAACATCTAAAAAAATATAAATAAACCAAATGAAAGTCAAACACATTAAGACAAAGCTATTTGAATCAAATGAAAGTAAAAAACATCTAAAAAAAACCTAATTAAATCAAATGAAAGTCAAACACATTCAAACAAAGCTATTTAAATCAAATAAAAGTCAAATGCATTCAAACAAAGCTATTTAAAGTCAAATGCTTTCTACAAAGCCAATTGAATCAAATGAAAGTCAAACACATTCAAACAAACCTAATTAAATCAAATGAAAGTCAAACACATTCAAACAATGCTAATTGAATCAAATGAAAGTCAAATGCATTCTACAAAGCTTATTGAATCAAATGAAAGTAAAATTCATTCGAACAAAGCCAAATGAATCCAATGAAAGTCAAACACATTCAAACTAAACTATTTGAATCAAATGAAAGTCAAATGCATTCTACAAAGCTAATTGAATCAAATGAAAGTCAAAAACATTCCAACAAAGCCAATTGAAACAAATGAAAGTCAAACACATTCAAACAAACCTAATTGAATCAAATGAAAGTCAAACACTTTCAAACAGACCTAATTGAATCAAATGAAAGTCAAACACATTCAAAAAGGGCTTTTTGAATCAAATGACGGTCAAATGCAATCTACAAAGCTAATTGAATCAAATGAAAGTCAAACACATTGAAATAAAGCTAATTGGAACAAATGTAAGTCAAACACATTCAAACAGAGCATTTTGAGTCAATTGAAAGTCAAATGCATTCAACAAAGCTAATTGAATCAAATGAAAGTAAAAAAACATCTAAAAAAACCTAATTAAATCAAATGAAAGTTAAACACATTAAAACAAAGCTATTTAAATCAAATAAAAGTCAAATGCATTCAAACAAAGCCATAGAAAGTCAAATGCTTTCTACAAAGCCAATTGAATCAAATGAAAGTCAAACACATTCAAACAAACCTAATTAAATCAAATGCAAGTCAAACACATACAAACAAAGCTAATTGAATCAAATGATAGTCAAACACATTCAAACAAATCTGATTAGATCAAATATAAGTCAAACACATTCAAACAGAGCTTTTTGAATCAAATTAAAGTCAAATGCATTCAACAAAGCTAATTGAATAAAACGAAAGTCAAAAAAATCTAAAAAAATCTAATTAAATCAAATGAAAGTTAAACACATTCAGACAAAGCTATTTGAATCAAATGAAATTCAAATGCATTCTACAAATCTAATTGAATCAAATGAAAGTAAAAACATCTAAAAAAATTAAAATTAAATCAATAAAAGGTCAAACACATTCAAACAAAACTATTTGAATCAAATGAAAGTCAAAGGCAATCTATAAAGCTAATTGAATCAAATGAAAGTCAAACACATTCAAAGAAAGCTAATTGAATCAAATGAAAGTCAAACACATTCAAACAAAGCTAATTAAATTAAATGAAAGTAAAACACATTCAAACAAACCTAATTGAATCAAATGAAAGTCAAAGATATTCAAACAGAGCTAATTGAATCAAATGAAAGTCAAACACATCCAAACAAAGCTAATTGAATCAAATGTAAGTCAAACACATTCAAATACAGCTTTTTGAATCAAATGAAAGTCAAATGCATTCAACAAAGCTAATTGAATCAAATGAAAGTAAAAAACATCTAAAAAAGTCTAATTAAATCAAATGAAAGGCAAACACATTCAGACAAAGCTGTTTGAATCAAATGAAAGTCAAACACATTCAACAAAGCTATTTGAGTTAATTGAAAGTCAAATGCAATATACAAAGCTAATTGAATCAAATGAAAGTTAAACACATTCAAACAAACCTAACAGAATCAAATGTAAGTCAAATACATTCAAACAGAGCTTTTTGAATCAAATGAAAGTCAAATGCATTCAACAAAGCTCATTGAATCAAATGAAAGTAAAAAACATCTAAAAAAAATCTAATTAAATCAAATGAAAGTCAAACACATTCAGACAAAGCTATTTGAATCAAATGAAATTAAAAAACATCTAAAAAAACCTAATTGAATCAAATGAAAGTCAAACACATTCAAACAAACCTAATTAAATCAAATGAAAGTCAAACACATTCAAACAAAGCTAATTGAATCAAATGAAAGTCAAATGCATTCTACAAAGCTTATTGAATCAAATGAAAGTAAAAAACATTCGAACAAAGCCAAATGAATCCAATGAAAGTCAAACACATTCAAACTAAACCATTTGAATCAAATGAAAGTCAAATGCATTCTACAAAGCTAATTAAATCAAACGAAAGTCAAAAACATTCCAACAAAGCCAATTGAAACAAATGAAAGTCAAACACATTCAAACAAACCTAATTGAATCAAATGAAAGTCAAACACATTCAAACAGACCTAATTGAATCAAATGAAAGTCAAACACATTCAAAAAGAGCTTTTTGAATCAAATGACGGTCAAATGCAATCTACAAAGCTAATTGAATCAAATGAAAGTCAAACACATTGAAACAAAGCTAATTGGAACAAATGTAAGTCAAACACATTCAAACAGAGCATTTTGAGTCAATTGAAAGTCAAATGCATTCAACAAAGCTATTTGAGTTAAATGAAAGTCAAATGCAATATACAAAGCTAATTGAATCAAATGAAAGTTAAACACATTCAAACAAACCTAACAGAATCAAATGTAAGTCAAATTACATTCAAACAGAGCTTTTTGAATCAAATGAAAGTCAAATGCATTCAACAAAGCTCATTGAATCAAATGAAAGTCAAAAAACATCTAAAAAAAATCTAATTAAATCAAATGAAAGTCAAACACATTCAGACAAAGCTATTTGAATCAAATGAAAGTAAAAAACATCTAAAAAAACCTAATTGAATCAAATGAAAGTCAAACACATTCAAACAAACCTAATTAAATCAAATGAAAGTCAAACACATTCAAACAAAGCTAATTGAATCAAATGAAAGTCAAATGCATTCTACAAAGCTTATTGAATCAAATGAAAGTAAAAAAACATTCGAACAAAGCCAAATGAATCCAATGAAAGTCAAACACATTCAAACTAAACCATTTGAATCAAATGAAAGTCAAATGCATTCTACAAAGCTAATTAAATCAAACGAAAGTCAAAAAACATTCCAACAAAGCCAATTGAAACAAATGAAAGTCAAACACATTCAAACAAACCTAATTGAATCAAATGAAAGTCAAACACATTCAAACAGACCTAATTGAATCAAATGAAAGTCAAACACATTCAAAAAGAGCTTTTTGAATCAAATGACGGTCAAATGCAATCTACAAAGCTAATTGAATCAAATGAAAGTCAAACACATTGAAACAAAGCTAATTGGAACAAATGTAAGTCAAACACATTCAAACAGAGCATTTTGAGTCAATTGAAAGTCAAATGCATTCAACAAAGCTAATTGAATCAAATTGACCAAAGTGGTCAAGGTTCGAATATTCCAGTCCAAGAGTTGAACGTTAGGGAATTGATTTTGTCCAAGTCTTTCTTCGATGCTACTCCTATGGATTTTTGCATGCACGGTCCATATAATTCCTCAAATGGTTGCACCATATTGAGCGTGACTAATTACCTCAATAATGGGGGAATGTAGGCTGATTTAATGCATACTTTAAGGAGAGTTTCAAGCTGGTTTAATTTCGTAATAAAAGAGCTTGAATGAAGGCTTAATTGGGAGGTTACAAAGGCGCTTTCAAGGCTACTTTGAAGGAAGAATTTGAACAGCAGTTTGGAGTCAATTTGCTGAACGTTCTTCCCTTATTTTTAGCTATGTTTCCCTTGTGATAAGCTTTCTTAATTAGAGTAATAATTAGTTGTAATGGGGATTAGGTTGGACGGTTATGAGCCACTTAATCTACCCTTATTTTCAGCTTTGTTATTTCTGATTTGTTGTTTGCTTTAGCTAAGTGTAGTGGCAATTAAATGATGTACTAAAAGCTATAAATAGCATGCTAATGATCAATGAAAGGTACTTAGAAAATTTGCAAAAAACACACGAGTGTATGATCTAAATTTGACTTGTGCTAGTCAGGTTTATCTTCCAAATTTGAGAGTTACCTCAATTTGAAGAGTTTGTGTTTTAGTGAGAGTTCCTAAGACTTAAACTGGTAGTTGTCGAATAGGTGAGAGTTCCCTAATCACTATTACGCCCAAACAAGTGAGTGAGTGTTCCTCATTGTTATATCCTCAAGGTTAAGGGTGAGAGTTCCCCTAATCCTTCTTAGTTACTCCACATTGATACTTCATAATTAAATTAAGCACAACACGCATTCCAGACCGTTTGTAAACAAGTTTCTCACCTTGCTTACACATCACAAATGAAAGTAAAAAACATCTAAAAAAACCTAATTAAATCAAATGAAAGCCAAACACATTCAAACAAAGCTATTTAAATCAAACAAAAGTCAAATGCATTCAAACAAAGCTATTGAAAGTCAAAGGCTTTCTACAAAGCCAATTGAATCAAATGAAAGTCAAACACATTCAAACAAACCTAATTAAATCAAATGAAAGTCAAACACATTCAAACAAAGCTAATTGAATCAAATGAAAGTCAAACACATTCAAACAAAGCTGATTAGATCAAATGTAAGTCAAACACATTCAAACAGAGCTTTTTGAATCAAATTAAAGTCAAATGCATTCAACAAAGCTAATTGAATCAAACGAAAGTCAAAAACATCTAAAAAAATCTAATTAAATCAAATGAAAGTCAAACACATTCAGACAAAGCTATTTGAATCAAATGAAATTCAAATGCATTCTACAAATCTAATTGAATCAAATGAAAGTAAAAACATCTAAAAAAAATTAAAATTAAATCAATAAAAGGTCAAACACATTCAAACAAAACTATTTGAATCAAATGAAAGTCAAAGGCAATCTATAAAGCTAATTGAATCAAATGAAAGTCAAACACATTCAAAGAAAGCTAATTGAATCAAATGAAAGTCAAACACATTCAAACAAAGCTAATTGAATCAAATGAAAGTAAAACACATTCAAACAAACCTAATTGAATCAAATGAAAGTCAAAGATATTCAAACAGAGCTAATTGAATCAAATGAAAGTCAAACACATCCAAACAAAGCTAATTGAATCAAATGTAAGTCAAACACATTCAAACAGAGCTTTTTGAATCAAATGAAAGTTAAATGCATTCAACAAAGCTAATTGAATCAGATGAAAGTAAAAAACATCTAAAAAAATCTAATTAAATCAAATGAAAGTCAAACACATTCAGACAAAGCTGTTTGAATCAAATGAAAGTCAAACACATTCAACAAAGCTATTTGAGTTAAATGAAAGTCAAATGCAATATACAAAGCTAATTGAATCAAATGAAAGTTAAACACATTCAAACAAACCTAACAGAATCAAATGTAAGTCAAATACATTCAAACAGAGCTTTTTGAATCAAATGAAAGTCAAATGCATTCAACAAAGCTCATTGAATCAAATGAAAGTCAAAAACATCTAAAAAAATCTAATTAAATCAAATGAAAGTCAAACACATTCAGACAAAGCTATTTGAATCAAATGAAAGTAAAAAACATCTAAAAAAACCTAATTGAATCAAATGAAAGTCAAACACATTCAAACAAACCTAATTAAATCAAATGAAAGTCAAATACATTCAAACAAAGCTAATTGAATCAAATGAAAGTCAAATGCATTCTACAAAGCTTATTGAATCAAATGAAAGTAAAAAACATTCGAACAAAGCCAAATGAATTCAATGAAAGTCAAACACATTCAAACTAAACTATTTGAATCAAATGAAAGTCAAATGCATTCTACAAAGCTAATTAAATCAAACGAAAGTCAAAAACATTCCAACAAAGCCAATTGAAACAAATGAAAGTCAAACACATTCAAAAAAAACCTAATTGAATCAAATGAAAGTCAAACACATTCAAACAGACCTAATTGAATCAAATGAAAGTCAAACACATTCAAAAAGAGCTTTTTGAATCAAATGACGGTCAAATGCAATCTACAAAGCTAATTGAATCAAATGAAAGTCAAACACATTGAAACAAAGCTAATTGGAACAAATGTAAGTCAAACACATTCAAACAGAGCATTTTGAGTCAATTGAAAGTCAAATGCATTCAACAAAGCTAATTGAATCAAATTGACCAAAGTGGTCAAGGTTCGAATATTCCAGTCCAAGAGTTGAACGTTAGGGAATTGATTTTGTCCAAGTCTTTCTTCGATGCTACTCCTATGGATTTTTGCATGCACGGTCCATATAATTCCTCAAATGGTTGCACCATATTGAGCGTGACTAATTACCTCAATAATGGGGGAATGTAGGCTGATTTAATGCATACTTTAAGGAGAGTTTCAAGCTGGTTTAATTTCGTAATAAAGGAGCTTGAATGAAGGCTTAATTGGGAGGTTACAAAGGCGCATTTCAAGGCTACTTTGAAGGAAGAATTTGAACAGCAGTTTGGAGTCAATTTGCTGAACGTTCTTCCCTTATTTTTAGCTATGTTTCCCTTGTGATAAGCTTTCTTAATTAGAGTAATAATTAGTTGTAATGGGGATTAGGTTGGACGGTTATGAGCCACTTAATCTACCCTTATTTTCAGCTTTGTTATTTCTGATTTGTTGTTTGCTTTAGCTAAGTGTAGTGGCAATTAAATGATGTACTAAAAGCTATAAATAGCATGCTAATGATCAATGAAAGGTACTTAGAAAATTTGCAAAAAACACACGAGTGTATGATCTAAATTTGACTTATGCTAGTCAGGTTTATCTTCCAAATTTGAGAGTTACCTCAATTTGAAGAGTTTGTGTTTTAGTGAGAGTTCCTAAGACTTAAACTGGTAGTTGTCGAATAGGTGAGAGTTCCCTAATCACTACTACGCCCAAACAAGTGAGTGAGTGTTCCTCATTGTTATATCCTCAAGGTTAAGGGTGAGAGTTCCCCTAATTCTTCTTAGTTACTCCACATTGATACTTCATAATTAAATTAAGCACAACACGCATTCCAGACCGTTTGTAAACAAGTTTCTCACCTTGCTTACACATCATTTGGCGCATCAGGTAGGGGGAGAGTTTTCTTAAATTCTTCCAAAGGGGTCGAATACCTACATACCATGGGAGAAAATCAAGTCTTGAGGACAACTTTGGAAGCTCTTAATCGATCCATTGCTAGTCAAGAGAGGTTGGCCGAGACCAACGCCAATCTACAAGGGAACCTTGCTGCCTTAATGGCAAGGCTCATGAGCGAGCATGATAGGAGAGATCAAGGCGAAGACCCTCCACCTAGGAGGGAAGATAGGAGTCTCAAAGTGGACGTCCCTGCCTTTGATGGGACACTTGATCCAGAAAAGTACTTGGAATGGGAGAAATCCTTGGAGAGGTATTTCGATTACAAGGACATTCAAGAGGAGTTCCAAAAATACAAGATAGCCAAGGTAAAGTTGAAAGGCTATGGAGATAACTGGCTACAAGGAGAGCAAAGGGGGCGTACTCTTAGGGGTAAGGCGTCCATTTCTACTAGGAGCAAGTTGAAGAAAAGGATGAGGGATCGTTTTATTCCTCACAATTTCAAGCAAAGTCAATATGTGAAGTGGAGCACTTTGCAACAAAATGGAGAATCGGCTGAGGACTACATCAAAGAGTTTGACAGACTTTCTATCGTGTGTGAAATCACGGAGAATGAAGAACTCAAGATGGGACATTTCGTGGCTGGGTTGGATCAAGAGTTGCAAGACAAACTTGAAGGTTACACCAATTTAACCTTTGCTGAAGCGTGCAAATTTGTGATCAAGTTTGATTCAAAAAGGAAGAAGAAGAAGCCGATTGTCACCCCTCAAGCGGCACGAAGACCAACCTTCCCTGTCAAGGATGGTTCTTCTTTTGTCTAAGCCAACGATCCACCTAAGAAGGACAAGAAAGATTTCAAAATGAGTGACATTGTTTGTTACAAGTGCGGAGGAAGGGGTCATTTTAAGAAGGATTGTCCAAATTCCAGAGCTTTGACCATACAAGAGGTAAAGCTTATTGCTAACCAAACTATCAATTGGGAGGATTTCGAGGTTGAAGAAGTGGAGGACGTGAATTCTACTAAAGGGGACGGGGAGGAAGAGCAATGTTTCCCCGAAGAAGAGACCAAAACAAATCTGGTTGTGAGAAGGGCGTTGCAAGCTCGCGTTGACGAACCCTTAGCACCGCAAAGGCAACATATTTTCATTACCAAGTGCAAGATTAAAGGCGAGGTATGTGATTTAATTGTTGATGGTGGTAGTGAGGCAAACACAATTTCCAAAACCATGATAGCTAGACTTGGCCTTACAACGACAAATCACCCACATCCTTATAAGTTGAGTTGGTTGGACTCTAATGCTAGCACGGGGGTTAGGAAACAATGCATGGTTAGTTTTTCTATTGGGTCTTATTGATGTAAAAACTAATAGATGAAATTAGTTTAAACAAGTTCAAGCTTAAGCAAAGGATTGAGAGAAGGTTGGTGTTTAGGTACGTTTTTGTAGGATTTTAGGTGGGTTTTGGGGTTGGAAAAAATGTAGGTTTGTAAGGATTACTCACTTAACAAACAAGGATATGAAGGCAAGGATTTCTCACTCAACCTACTAAGTTCAAATTGTATGGAAGGATTACTCACTTGACCACTCAATCTCTTCAAGTCTAACTTGGTACAAAAACCGGTTATTTCACAAACAAATAATCAGTTTTTAAGTTCAAGCAAAAGCTCTTTATCATTGATCAAAATCTGCTTACAAACTATAATTACATGCCTTTTATAAGCAACTAAAAGAACTAACAATCATTGCTTTACATAAAGAAGCAAACTGATTTATTAAAGCGTTAAACAACGAAAATGAAACTAAGCCTAAGATTACGTCTAAGTGCAGCAGCCTCTTGGTCTTCATATGCCCCTGAACTTCCTTATTAAACGCATGTAAATGAGCTAAGCAAACAGCCACAAAATTCAGCAAGAAAACCGTTGGAGGTGCATTTGTAACCCCCCCTTGATTCACGCCTCTTTCATTATTCATGCATTGAAGTTTCTCCTTGAGTTCCTCTCCATTCCCACGGCTCTCCAACTGAAATGGCTGTTCAAAATGCTTCAATTAACGTGCTTAATGAGCAATTAAGCAAGTAAATCCATGATTAAAACCAAACGGACCATGGGCAGCAAAAAGAATCCAAGGTTTGCTCTTCAAATGATTTCGCAAGTATTACTTCTTTGGGCGAACCGTAACTTTGACTTGTGCTTGGACTTGGATGAAATTTGTGACTAGGACTAATAGGACTTTCGTGATTTGCATCACTTATCATGATACTCAACTGTGTGATGTTGTGTCTATGGATGCTTGTCACATTTTGCTTGGTAGACCTTGGCAAACTGATCGAAAATCTCAACATGATGGGTACCATAACACTTACACTATAACTCACCAAGGAAAACAAAAAAAAATTGCACCCCTTACCACCCCCGCGGTTTTCACAAAATCCTAAACAATCAAAGGAGGTGTCATTGCTTACCCTTAAGGAATTTGAAAGGGAAATTGATGGTGAGGAGGAATTATACTTGTTGTACTCTAAAGAGATCCACGAAAATTTTGTGAGTCAAAATCCCAAATTAGCTCAGTTGATTAAGGATTTTGAGGATGTTTTTCCCGATGAGTTACCGAAAGAGTTACCACCTTTGAGGGGAATTGAACATCAAATTGACCTCATTCCCGGTGCTCCTTTGCCTAACAAACCTGCCTATAGGTGTAATCCCTTGGAAACTAAGGAATTGCAACGACAAATTGAGGAGTTGATGAGTATGGGGTATGTACGTGAGTCTATGAGTCCGTGTGCTGTTCCTGCTCTTTTGGTCCCTAAAAAGGATGGTACATGGCGTATGTGTATTGATAGTAGGGCTGTTAACAATATTACTATCAAGTATAGGTTTCCAATTCCAAGACTAGATGACATGCTTGATGAACTGAGTGGCTCGAAGTGGTTTTCAAAAGTGGATTTGAGGAGTGGTTATCATCAAATTCGGATGAGAAAAGGAGATGAATGGAAGACCGCTTTCAAAACCAAGCACGGCTTGTATGAGTGGCTCGTGATGCCATTTGGACTCACCAACGCACCTAGCACTTTCATGAGATTGATGAACGAGGTGTTGCGGCCTTTCCTTGGCAAATTCGTGGTGGTGTACCTTGATGATATCCTTATTTATAGCAAAAATGGGGACGAACATTTGATACATTTATTTAAAGTTTTCATGGTTTTGAGAGAACAAAAATTGTATGGAAAACTTGAAAAATGTAATTTTATGCTATATGAGGTCACTTTTCTTGGTTACATTGTTTCAGGAGAAGGAGTGAAAGTTGATCCTAGCAAGATTGAGGCTATTCAATCATGGCCTAGTCAAAAGACACTCACGGAGGTCCGTTCTTTCCATGGATTAGCTTCCTTTTATAGGAGGTTCATTCGTAATTTCAGCACTCTCATGACCCCTATCACCGAGTGCACAAAGAAGGGCTCATTTGAGTGGACTCCTCAAGCTCAAAAGGCATTTGAAGTGATCAAAGAAAAAATGTGCAATACACCCATCCTAGCACTTCCAGATTTTTCAAAACCATTTGAAGTTGAGTGTGATGCAAGCGGAAAGGGGATTGGTGCCGTGTCGATTCAAGAAGGGCGTCCTATTGCCTACTTTAGTGAGAAATTGAGCCAAGGCAAGCTGAATTATTCCACCTATGATAAGGAGTTCTATGCAATGGTGCGAGCTTTGAATCATTGGTCGCACTACTTGAGACCACAACCCTTCATACTTCATTCTGACCATGAATCTTTGAGGTTCATCCATGGCCAAAAGAAGTTGAATTCGAGACATGCAAAGTGGGTGGAATTCTGGCAAACATTTAACTTTTCATCAAAGTACAAGAGTGGAAAGGCGAATGTTGTTGCGGATGCCTTATCTCGAAGGCATACTTTACTTGGAGTCGTTGAGGCGAAAGTCCTTGGGTTCGAATTAATCAAGGAATACTACAAGGAAGATGATGATTTCAAGGTCATTTTGGAGAAATGCGTGAATGGTAGTTATGAATTATTTTCCTTACAAAATGATTTTCTTTTTAAGGGAAATAGGTTATGCATTCCTAAATGTCCAATTCGAAGCTTGTTGATTCATGAAGCGTATGGAGGAGGTCTAGCAGGCCATTTCGGAGTTCAAAAGACTATGGAGCTTCTTCAAGCTCACTTTTATTGGCCTAATATGCTATCCACTGTTCACCGTGTTGTAGCGCGTTGCTGTACTTGTCAAAGGGCAAAGATGGTGTTTCACAAAGGTCTTTACAAGCCATTGCCAATTCCGGAGAGACCTTGGGAAGACATAAGCATGGATTTCATTGTGGCTTTACCAAGAACTTCAAGAGGTAAGGACTCAATCATGGTGGTAGTTGATCGTTTTTCAAAAATGGCTCACTTTGTCCCTTGTCATAAAACCGAGGATGCTACGAAGGTGGCGGAATTATATTTTGATGGGGTTGTTCGTTTCCATGGAATCCCACACACCATTGTTTCAGATCGAGATACAAAGTTCCAAAGTCATTTTTGGAAGTCCTTGTGGCGTCTTATGGGAACCAAGTTGCTGTTTTCTACCTCACATCACCCCCAAACCGATGGCCAAACCGAGGTGGTGAATAGGGTACTAGGTTCTTTGCTTAGGACCTTGGTTAGTAAGAGAACCAAAGATTGGGATGTCAAACTCGCTCATGCCGAGTTTGCTTACAATAGAACTCCTAGCGCTACTACAAAGTATTCTCCTTTTGAAGTAGTCTATGGTTCTAATCCTTATGTTCCAATTGATCTCATAGCGTTGCCTCGAGACAAGTTCGTGCATGGAGGTGCCAAGGAACAAGCCGAGTTCATGGTGAGAATCCACAAGGAAGTAAGGAAGAACATCGAGAAGGCTAATGAAATCTATAAGAAGCAAGCCAACAAGAGAGTCAAAAACGTGAGAAGTTTTGAAGTTGGTGACTTAGTGTGGATCTACATGAGGAAGGAAAGGTTTCCCAATCAAAGGAAGAACAAGCTCATGCCACGAGCCGAGGGTCCATTTGAGATAGTGGAAAAGATCAATGACAATTCCTACAAGGTAGATTTGGGAGGAAAGTATGGCGTCTCAAGCACATTCAATGTGGGGGATCTAGCACCGTACTATAATGATGAAGAATTGAGGGCAATTCCCTTTGAAGAAGGGGAGGATGACCAAAGTGGTCAAGGTTCGAATATTCCATTCCAAGAGTTGAACGTTAGGGAATTGATTTTGTCCAAGTCTTTCTTCGATGCTACTCCTATGGATTTTTCCATGCACGGTCCATATAATTCCTCAAATGGTTGCACCATATTGAGCGTGACTAATTACCTCAATAATGGGGGAATGTAGGCTGATTTAATGCATACTTTAAGGAGAGTTTCAAGCTGGTTTAATTTCGTAATAAAGGAGCTTGAATGAAGGCTTAATTGGGAGGTTACAAAGGCGCATTTCAAGGCTACTTTGAAGGAAGAATTTGAACAGCAGTTTGGAGTCAATTTGCTGAACGTTCTTCCCTTATTTTTAGCTATGTTTCCCGTGTGATAAGCTTTCTTAATTAGAGTAATAATTAGTTGTAATGGGGATTAGGTTGGACGGTTATGAGCCACTTAATCTACCCTTATTTTCAGCTTTGTTATTTCTGATTTGTTGTTTGCTTTAGCTAAGTGTAGTGGCAATTAAATGATGTACTAAAAGCTATAAATAGCATGCTAATGATCAATGAAAGGTACTTAGAAAATTTGCAAAAAACACACGAGTGTATGATCTAAATTTGACTTGTGCTAGTCAGGTTTATCTTCCAAATTTGAGAGTTACCTTAATTTGAAGAGTTTGTGTTTTAGTGAGAGTTCCTAAGACTTAAACTAGTAGTTGTCGAATAGGTGAGAGTTCCCTAATCACTACTACGCCCAAACAAGTGAGTGAGTGTTCCTCATTGTTATATCCTCAAGGTTAAGGGTGAGAGTTCCCCTAATCCTTCTTAGTTACTCCACATTGATACTTCATAATTAAATTAAGCACAACACGCATTCCACACCGTTTGTAAACAAGTTTCTCACCTTGCTTACACATCACAAATGAAAGTAAAAAACATCTAAAAAAACCTAATTAAATCAAATGAAAGCCAAACACATTCAAACAAAGCTATTTAAATCAAATAAAAGTCAAATGCATTCAAACAAAGCTATTGAAAGTCAAAGGCTTTCTACAAAGCCAATTGAATCAAATGAAAGTCAAACACATTCAAACAAACCTAATTAAATCAAATGAAAGTCAAACACATTCAAACAAAGCTAATTGAATCAAATGAAAGTCAAACACATTCAAACAAAGCTGATTAGATCAAATGTAAGTCAAACACATTCAAACAGAGCTTTTTGAATCAAATTAAAGTCAAATGCATTCAACAAAGCTAATTGAATCAAACGAAAGTCAAAAACATCTAAAAAAATCTAATTAAATCAAATGAAAGTCAAACACATTCAGACAAAGCTATTTGAATCAAATGAAATTCAAATGCATTCTACAAATCTAATTGAATCAAATGAAAGTAAAAACATCTAAAAAAATTCAAATTAAATCAATAAAAGGTCAAACACATTCAAACAAAACTATTTGAATCAAATGAAAGTCAAAGGCAATCTATAAAGCTAATTGAATCAAATGAAAGTCAAACACATTCAAAGAAAGCTAATTGAATCAAATGAAAGTCAAACACATTCAAACAAAGCTAATTGCATGAAATGAAAGTAAAACACATTCAAACAAACCTAATTGAATCAAATGAAAGTCAAAGATATTCAAACAGAGCTAATAGAATCAAATGAAAGTCAAACACATCCATACAAAGCTAATTGAATCAAATATAAGTCAAACACATTCAAATAGAGCTTTTTGAATCAAATGAAAGTCAAATGCATTCAACAAAGCTAATTGAATCAAATGAAAGTAAAAAACATCTAAAAAAAGCTAATTAAATCAAATGAAAGTCAAACACATTCAGACAAAGCTGTTTGAATCAAATGAAAGTCAAACACATTCAACAAAGCTATTTGAGTTAAATGAAAGTCAAATGCAATCTACAAAGCTAATTGAATCAAATGAAAGTTAAACACATTCAAACAAACCTAACAGAATCAAATGTAAGTCAAATACATTCAAACAGAGCTTTTTGAATCAAATGAAAGTCAAATGCATTCAACAAAGCTCATTGAATCAAATAAAAGTCAAAAACATCTGAAAAAATCTAATTAAATCAAATGAAAGTCAAACAAATTCAGACTAAGGTATTTGAATCAAATGAAAGTAAAAAACATCTAAAAAAACCTAATTAAATCAAATGAAAGTCAAACACATTCAAACAAAGCTATTTAAATCAAATAAAAGTCAAATGCATTCAAACAAAGCTATTGAAAGTCAAATGCTTTCTACAAAGCCAATTGAATCAAATGAAAGTCAAACACATTCAAACAAACCTAATTAAATCAAATGAAAGTCAAACACATTCAAACAAAGCTAATTGAATCAAATGAAAGTCAAATGCATTCTACAAAGCTTATTGAATCAAATGAAAGTAAAAAACATTCGAACAAAGCCAAATGAATCCAATGAAAGTCAAACACATTCAAACTAAACTATTTGAATCAAATGAAAGTCAAATGCATTCTACAAAGCTAATTGAATCAAATGAAAGTCAAAAACATTCCAACAAAACCAATTTAAACAAATTAAAGTCAAACACATTCAAACAAACCTAATTGAATCAAATGAAAGTCAAAACACATTCAAACAGACCTAATTGAATCAAATGAAAGTCAAAACACATTCAAAAAGAGCTTTTTGAATCAAATGACGGTCAAATGCAATCTACAAAGCTAATTGAATCAAATGAAAGTCAAACACATTGAAACAAAGCTAATTGGATCAAATGTAAGTCAAACACATTCAAACAGAGCATTTTGAGTCAATTAAAAGTCAAATGCATTCAACAAAGCTAATTGAATCAAATGAAAGTCGAAAACATTCGAACAAAGCCAATTGAATCAAATGAAAGTCAAACAAATTAAAAAAGAGCTTTTTGAATCAAATGAAGGTGAAATGCATTTAAGAAAGCTAATTGAATCAAATGAAAGTCAAAACACATTCAAACAAAGCTAATTGAATCAAATGTTAGTCAAACACATTCAAAAAGAGCTTTTTGAATCAAATGCATTCAACAAAGCTAATTCAATCAAACGAAAGTCAAAAACATCTAAAAAAATCTAATTAAATCAAATGAAAGTCAAACACATTCAGACAAAGCTATTTGAATCAAATGAAAGTCGAATGCATTCTACAAATCTAATTGACTCAAATGAAAGTAAAAAACATCTAAAAAATGTAAATTAAATCAATAAAAGGTCAAACACATTCAAACAAAACTATTTGAATCAAGTGAAAGTCAAATGCATTCTATAAAGCTAATTGAATCAAATTAAAGTCAAACACATCCAAACAAAGCTAATTGAATCAAATGAAAGTAAAACACATTCAAACAAGTCTAATTGAATCAAATGAAATTCAAACACATTCAAACAGAGCTAATTGAATCAAATGAAAGTCAAACACATTCAAAAAGAGCTTTTTGAATCAAATGAAGGTCAAATGCAATCTACAAAGCTAATTAAATCAAATGAAAGTCAAACACATTCAAACAAAACTAAATGAAACAAATGAAAGTCAAAAACATCTAAAAAAACCTAATTAAATCAAATGAAAGTCAAACACATTCAAACAAAGCTATTGGAATCTAATGAAAGTCAAATGCATTCTACAAAGCTTATTGAATCAATTGAAAGTAAAAAACATTCGAACAAAGCCAAATGAATCCAATGAAAGTCAAACACATTCAAACTAAACTATTTGAATCAAATGAAAGTCAAATGCATTCTACAAAGCTATTTGAATCAAATGAAAGTCAAAAACATTACAACAAAGCCAATTGAATCAAATGAAAGTCAAACACATTCAAACAGAGCTAATTGAATCAAATGTAAGTCAAACACATTCAAACAGAGCTTTTTGAATCAAATGAAAGTCAAATGCATTCAACAAAGCTAATTGAATCAAACGAAAGTCAAAAACATCTAAAAAAATCTAATTAAATCAAATGAAAGTCAAACACATTCAGACAAAGCTATTTGAATCAAATGAAAGTCAAATGCATACTACAAATCTAATTGACTCAAATGAAAGTAAAAAACATCTAAAAAATTCAAATTAAATCAATAAAAGGTCAAACACATTCAAACAAAACTATTTACATCAAGTGAAAGTCAAATGCATTCTATAAAGCTAATTGAATCAAATTAAAGTCAAACACATCCAAACAAAGCTAATTGAATCAAATGAAAGTAAAACACATTCAAACAAGTCTAATTGAATCAAATGAAATTGAAACACATTCAAACAGAGCTAATTGAATCAAATGAAAGTCAAACACATTCAAAAAGAGCTTTTTGAATCAAATGAAGGTCAAATGCAATCTACAAAGCTAATTAAATAAAATGAAAGTCAAACACATTCAAACAAAACTAAATGAATCAAATGAAAGTAAAAAACATCTAAAAAAACCTAATTAAATCAAATGAAAGTCAAACACATTCAAACAAAGCTATTTAAATCAAATAAAAGTCAAATGCATTCAAACAAAGCTATTGAAAGTCAAATGCTTTCTACAAAGCCAATTGAATCAAATGAAAGTCAAACACATTCAAACAAACCTAATTAAATTAAATGAAAGTTAAACACATTCAAACAAAGCTAATTGAATCAAATGAAAGTCAAACACATTCAAACAAAGCTGATTAGATCAAATGTAAGTCAAACACATTCAAACAGAGCTTTTTGAATCAAATGAAAGTCAAATGCATTCAACAAAGCTAATTGAATCAAATGAAAGTAAAAAACATCTAAAAAAATCTAATTAAATCAAATGAAAGTCAAACACATTCAGACAAAGTTATTTGAATCAAATGAAAGTCAAATGCATTCTACAAATCTAATTGACTCAAATGAAAGTAAAAAACATCTAAAAAATTCAAATTAAATCAATAAAAGGTCAAACACATTCAAACAAAACTATTTACATCAAGTGAAAGTCAAATGCATTCGATAAAGCTAATTGAATCAAATTAAAGTCAAACACATCCAAACAAAGCTAATTGAATCAAATGAAAGTAAAACACATTCAAACAAGTCTAATTGAATCAAATGAAATTGAAACACATTCAAACAGAGCTAATTAAATCAAATGAAAGTCAAACACATTCAAAAAGAGCTTTTTGAATCAAATGAAGGTCAAATGCAATCTACAAAGCTAATTAAATAAAATGAAAGTCAAACACATTCAAACAAAACTAAATGAATCAAATGAAAATAAAAAACATCTAAAAAAACCTAATTAAATCAAATGAAAGTCAAACACATTCAAACAAAGCTATTTAAATCAAATAAAAGTCAAATGCATTCAAACAAAGCTATTGAAAGTCAAATGCTTTCTACAAAGCCAATTGAATCAAATGAAAGTCAAACACATACAAACAAACCTAATTGAATCAAATGAAAGTCAAACACATTCAAACAAAGCTAATTGAATCAAATGAAAGTCAAACACATTCAAACAAAGCTGATTAGATCAAATGTAAGTCAAACACATTCAAACAGAGCTTTTTGAATCAAATTAAAGTCAAAATGCATTCAACAAAGCTAATTGAATCAAACGAAAGTCAAAAACATCTAAAAAAATCTAATTAAATCAAATGAAAGTCAAACACATTCAGACATAGCTATTTGAATCAAATGAAATTCAAATGCATTCTACAAATCTAGTTGAATCAAAGGAAAGTAAAAACATCTTAAAAAATTCAAATTAAATCAATAAAAGGTCAAACACATTCAAACAAAACTAATTGAATCAAATGAAAGTCAAACACATTCAAACAAAGCTAATTGAATCAAATGAAAGTCAAACACATTCAAACAAAGCTAATTGAATCAAATGAAAGTAAAACACATTCAAACAAACCTAATTGAATCAAATGAAAGTCAAAGATATTCAAACAGAGCTAATTGAATCAAATGAATGTCAAACACATCCAAACAAAGCTAATTGAATCAAATGTAAGTCAAACACATTCAAATAGAGCTTTTTGAATCAAATGAAAGTCAAATGCATTCAACAAAGCTAATTGAATCAAATGAAAATAAAAAACATTCGAACAAAGCCAATTGAATCAAATGAAAGTCAAACACATTCAAACAAACCTAATTGAATCAAATGAAAGTCAAACACATTCAAACAGACCTAATTGAATCAAATGAAAGTCAAACACATTGAAACAAAGCTAATTGGATCAAATGTAAGTCAAACACATTCAAACAGAGCATTTTGAATCAATTGAAAGTCAAATGCATTCAACAAAGCTAATTGAATCAAATGAAAGTAAAAAACATCTAAAAAAATCTAATTAAATCAAATGAAAGTCAAACACATTCAGACAAAGTTATTTGAATCAAATGAAAGTCAAATGCATTCTACAAATCTAATTGACTCAAATGAAAGTAAAAAACATCTAAAAAATTCAAATTAAATCAATAAAAGGTCAAACACATTCAAACAAAACTATTTACATCAAGTGAAAGTCAAATGCATTCGATAAAGCTAATTGAATCAAATTAAAGTCAAACACATCCAAACAAAGCTAATTGAATCAAATGAAAGTAAAACACATTCAAACAAGTCTAATTGAATCAAATGAAATTGAAACACATTCAAACAGAGCTAATTAAATCAAATGAAAGTCAAACACATTCAAAAAGAGCTTTTTGAATCAAATGAAGGTCAAATGCAATCTACAAAGCTAATTAAATAAAATGAAAGTCAAACACATTCAAACAAAACTAAATGAATCAAATGAAAATAAAAAACATCTAAAAAAAACCTAATTAAATCAAATGAAAGTCAAACACATTCAAACAAAGCTATTTAAATCAAATAAAAGTCAAATGCATTCAAACAAAGCTATTGAAAGTCAAATGCTTTCTACAAAGCCAATTGAATCAAATGAAAGTCAAACACATACAAACAAACCTAATTGAATCAAATGAAAGTCAAACACATTCAAACAAAGCTAATTGAATCAAATGAAAGTCAAACACATTCAAACAAAGCTGATTAGATCAAATGTAAGTCAAACACATTCAAACAGAGCTTTTTGAATCAAATTAAAGTCAAAATGCATTCAACAAAGCTAATTGAATCAAACGAAAGTCAAAAACATCTAAAAAAATCTAATTAAATCAAATGAAAGTCAAACACATTCAGACATAGCTATTTGAATCAAATGAAATTCAAATGCATTCTACAAATCTAGTTGAATCAAAGGAAAGTAAAAACATCTTAAAAAATTCAAATTAAATCAATAAAAGGTCAAACACATTCAAACAAAACTAATTGAATCAAATGAAAGTCAAACACATTCAAACAAAGCTAATTGAATCAAATGAAAGTCAAACACATTCAAACAAAGCTAATTGAATCAAATGAAAGTAAAACACATTCAAACAAACCTAATTGAATCAAATGAAAGTCAAAGATATTCAAACAGAGCTAATTGAATCAAATGAATGTCAAACACATCCAAACAAAGCTAATTGAATCAAATGTAAGTCAAACACATTCAAATAGAGCTTTTTGAATCAAATGAAAGTCAAATGCATTTAACAAAGCTAATTGAATCAAATGAAAATAAAAAACATTCGAACAAAGCCAATTGAATCAAATGAAAGTCAAACACATTCAAACAAACCTAATTGAATCAAATGAAAGTCAAACACATTCAAACAGACCTAATTGAATCAAATGAAAGTCAAACACATTGAAACAAAGCTAATTGGATCAAATGTAAGTCAAACACATTCAAACAGAGCATTTTGAATCAATTGAAAGTCAAATGCATTCAACAAAGCTAATTGAATCAAATGAAAGTAAAAAACATCTAAAAAAACCTAATTAAATCAAATGAAAGTCAAACACATTCAGACAAAGCTATTTGAATCCAATGAAAGTAAAAAACCTTTAAAAAAACCTAATTAAATCAAATGAAAGTCAAACACATTCAGACAAACTGTTTAAATCAAATGAAAGTCAAACTCTTGGCAAAGCTAATTGAATCAAATGAAAGTCAAACACATTCAAACAAAGCTGATTAGATCAAATGTAAGTCAAACACATTCAAACAGAGCTTTTTAAATCAAATTAAAGTCAAATGCATTCAACAAAGCTAATTAATTCAAACGAAAGTCAAAAAAATCTAAAAAAATCTAATTAAATCAAATGAAAGTCATACACATTCAGACATAGCTATTTGAATCAAATGAAATTCAAATGCATTCTACAAATCTAATTGAATCAAATGAAAGTAAAAACATCTAAAAAAATTCAACTTAAATCAATAAAAGGTCAAACACATTCAAACAAAACTATTTGAATCAAATGAAAGTCAAAGGTTTTTGAATCAAATGAAGGTCAAATGCATTCTACAAAACTAATCGAATCAAATGAAAGTCAAACATATTCAAACAAACTTAACTGAATCAAACGTAAGTCAAACACATTCAAACATAATTTTAGGAATCAAATGAAAGCCAAATGCATTCAACATAGCTAATTGAATCGAATTAAATTAAAAAAACATCTAAAAAAAATCTAATTAAATCAAATAAAAGGTCAAACACATTCAAACAAAACTATTTGAATCAAGAGAAAGTCAAATGCATTCTATAAAGCTAATTGAATCAAATTAAAGTCAAACACATCCAAACAAAGCTAATAGAATCAAATGAAAGTAAAACACATTCAAACAAAGTCTAATTGAATCAAATAAAATTCAAACACATTCAAACAGAGCTAATTGAATCCAATGAAAGTCAAACACATTCAAAAAGAGCTTTTTGAATCTAATGAAGGTCAAATGCAATCTACAAAGCTAATTAAATCAAATGAAAGTCAAACACATTCAAACAAAACTAAATGAATCAAATGTAAGTCAAAAAACATCTAAAAAAACCTAATTAAATCAAATGAAAGTCAAACACATGCAAACAAAGCTATTGGAATCTAATGAAAGTCAAATGCATTCTACAAAGCTTATTGAATCAAATGAAAGTTAAAAACATTCGAACAAAGCCAAATGAATCCAATGAAAGTCAAACACATTCAAACTAAACTATTTGAATCAAATGAAAGTCAAATGCATTCTACAAAGCTAATTGAATCAAATTAAAGTCAAAAACATTCCAACAAAGCCAATTGAATCAAATGAAAGTCAAACACATTCAAACAAACCTAATTGAATCAAATGAAAGTCAAACACATACAAAAAGAGCTTTTTGAATCAAATGACGGTCAAATGCAATCTACAAAGCTAATTGAATCAAATGAAAGTCAAACACATTGAAACAAAGCTAATTAGATCAAATGTAAGTCAAACACATTCAAACAGAGCATTTTGAATCAATTGAAAGTCAAATGCATTCAACAAAGCTAATTGAATCAAATGAAAGTAAAAAACATCTAAAAAAACCTAATTAAATCAAATGAAAGTCAAATACATTCAAACAAAGCTATTTAAATCAAATAAAAGTCAAATGCACTCAAACAAAGCTATTGAAAGTCAAATGCTTTCTACAAAGCCAATTGAATCAAATGAAAGTCAAAACACATTCAAACAAACCTAATTAAATTAAATGAAAGTCAAACACATTCAAACAAAGCTAATTGAATCAAATGAAAGTCAAATGCATTCTACAAAGCTTATTGAATCAAATGAAAGTAAAAAACATTCGAACAAAGCCAAATGAATCCAATGAAAGTCAAACACATTCAAACTAAACTATTTGAATCAAATGAAAGTCAAATGCATTCTACAAAGCTAATTGAATCAAATGAAAGTTAAACACATTCAAACAAACCTAACAGAATCAAATGTAAGTCAAATACATTCAAACAGAGCTTTTTGAATCAAATGAAAGTCAAATGCATTCAACAAAGCTCATTGAATCAAATGAAAGTCAAAAACATCTAAAAAAATCTAATTAAATCAAATGAAAGTCAACCACATTCAGACAAAGCTATTTGAATCAAATGAAAGTCAAATGTATTCTACAAAACTAATTGAATCAAATGAAAGTAAAAAACATTCGAACAAAGCCAATTAAATAAAATGAAAGTCAAACACATTCAAACAAACCTAATTGAATCAAATGAAAGTCAAACACATTCAAACAGACCTAATTGAATCAAATGAAAGTCAAACACATTCAAACAGACCTAATTGAACCAAATGAAAGTCAAACACGTTCAAAAAGAGCTTTTTGAATCAAATGACGGTCAAATGCAATCTACAAAGCTAATTGAATCAAATGAAAGTCAAACACATTGAAACAAAGCTAATTGGATCAAATGTAAGTCAAACACATTCAAACAGAGCATTTTGAATCAATTGAAAGTCAAATGCATTCAACAAAGCTAATAGAATCAAATGAAAGTAAAAAACATCTAAAAAAACCTAATTAAATCAAATGAAAGTCAAACACATTCAGACAAAGCTATTTGAATCCAATGAAAGTAAAAAACATCTAAAAAAACCTAATTAAATCAAATGAAAGTCAAACACATTCAAACAAAGCTAATTGAATCAAATGAAAGTCAAACACATTCAAACGAAGCTGATTAGATCAAATGTAAGTCAAACACATTCAAACAGAGCTTTTTGAATCAAATTAAAGTCAAATGCATTCAACAAAGCTAATTAAATCAAACGAAAGTCAAAAACATCTAACAAAATCTAATTAAATCAAATGAAAGTCAAAACACATTCAGACATAGCTATTTGAATCAAATGAAATTCAAATGCATTCTACAAATCTAATTGCATCAAAGGAAAGTAAAAACATCTAAAAAAATTTCAAATTAAATCAATAAAAGGTCAAACACATTCAAACAAAACTATTTGAATCAAGAGAAAGTCAAATGCATTCTATAAAGCTAATTGAATCAAATTAAAGTCAAACACATCCAAACAAAGCTAATTGAATCAAATGAAAGTCAAACACATTCAAACAAAGCTAATTGAATCAAATGAAAGTCAAAAGCATTCTACAAAGCTTATTGAATCAAATGAAAGTAAAAAAACATTCGAAACAAAGCCAAATGAATCCAATGAAAGTCAAACACATTCAAACTAAAACTATTTGAATCAAATGAAAGTCAAATGCATTCTACAAAGCTAATTGAATCAAATGAAAGTTAAACACATTCAAACAAAGTCTAATTGAATCAAATAAAATTCAAACACATTCAAAACAGAGCTAATTGAATCAAATGAAAGTCA
Organism: Chenopodium quinoa; assembly: GCF_001683475.1. Taxonomy (NCBI): domain Eukaryota; kingdom Viridiplantae; phylum Streptophyta; class Magnoliopsida; order Caryophyllales; family Amaranthaceae; genus Chenopodium; species Chenopodium quinoa. The sequence continues at coordinate 71,854 of NW_018742850.1, forward strand.
AACACATTCAAAAAAGAGCTTTTTGAATCTAATGAAGGTCAAATACAATCTACAAAGCTAATTAAATCAAATGAAAGTCAAACACATTTAAACAAAACTAAATGAATCAAATGTAAGTCAAAAACATCTATAAAAACCTAATTAAATCAAATGAAAGTCAAACACATGCAAACAAAGCTATTGGAATCTAATGAAAGTCAAATGCATTTCTACAAAGCTTATTGAATCAAATGAAAGTAAAAAAACATTCGAACAAAGCCAAATGAATCCAATGAAAGTAAAACACATTCAAACTAAACTATTTGAATCAAATGAAAGTCAAATGCATTCTACCAAAGCTAATTGAATCAAATGAAAGTCAAAAAAATTCCAACAAAGCCAATTGAATCAAATGAAAGTCAAACACATTCAAACAAACCTAATTGAATCAAATGAAAGTCAAAACACATTCAAACAGACCTAATTGAATCAAATGAAAGTCAAACACATTCAAAAAGAGCTTTTTGAATCAAATGACGGTCAAATGCAATCTACAAAGCTAATTGAATCAAATGAAAGTCAAGCACATTGAAACAAAGCTAATTGGATCAAATGTAAGTCAAACACATTCAAACAGAGCATTTTGAATCAATTGAAAGTCAAATGCATTCAACAATGCTAATTGAACACAATGAAAGTAAAAAACATCTAAAAAAACCTAATAAATCAAATGAAAGTCAAATACATTCAAACAAAGCTATTTAAATCAAATAAAAGTCAAATGCACTCAAACAAAGCTATTGAAAGTCAAATGCTTTCTACAAAGCCAATTGAATCAAATGAAAGTCAAACACATTCAAACAAACCTAATTAAATTAAATGAAAGTTAAAACACATTCAAAACAAAGCTAATTGAATCAAATGAAAGTCAAAACACATTCAAACAAAGCTGATTAAGATCAAATGTAAGTCAAACACATTCAAACAGTGCTTTTTGAATCAAATGAAAGTCAAATGCATTCAACAAAGCTAATTGAATCAAATGAAAGTAAAAAACATCTAAAAAAATCTAATTAAATCAAATGAAAGACAAACACATTCAGACAAAGCTGTTTGAATCAAAATTAAAGTCAAACACATTCAACAAAGCTATTTGAGTTAAATGAAAGTCAAATGCAATCTACAAAGCTAATTGAATCAAATGAAAGTTAAAACACATTCAAACAAACCTAACAGAATCAAATGTAAGTCAAATACATTCAAACAGAAGCTTTTTGAATCAAATGAAAGTCAAATGCATTCAACAAAGCTCATTGAAATCAAATGAAAGTAAAAAACATCCAAAAAAAATCTAATTAAATCAAATGAAAGTCAAACACATTCAAACAAAGCTATTTGAATCAAAATGAAAGTAAAAAAACATCTAAAAAAACCTAATTAAATCAAATGAAAGTCAAACACATTCAAACAAAGCCATTTAAAATCAAATAAAAGTCAAATGCATTCAAACAAAGCTATTGAAAGTCAAATGCTTTCTACAAAGCCAATTGAATCAAATGAAAGTCAAACACATTCAAACAAACCTAATTAAATCAAAATGAAAGTCAAAACACATTCAAACAAAGCTAATTGAATCAAAATGAAAGTCAAATGCATTCTACAAAGCTTATTGAATCAAAATGAAAGTAAAAAACATTCGAACAAAGCCAAATGAATCCAATGAAAGTCAAACACATTCAAAACTAAACTATTTGAATCAAATGAAAATCAAATGCATTCTACAAAGCTAATTGAATCAAATGAAAGTAAAAACATTCCAACAAAGCCAATTGAAACAAATGAAAGTCAAACACATTCAAACAAACCTAATTGAATCAAATGAAAGTCAAACACATTCAAACAGACCTAATTGAATCAAATGAAAGTAAAACACATTCAAAAGAGCTTTTTGAATCAAATGACGGTCAAACGCAATCTACAAAGCTAATTGAATCAAATGAAAGTCAAACACATTGAAACAAAGCTGATTGGATCAAATGTAATCAAACACATTCAAACAGAGCATTTTGAGTCAATTGAAAGTCAAAATGCATTCAACAAAGCTAATTGAATCAAATGAAAGTAAAAACACATCTAAAAAAACCTAATTAAATCCAAATGAAAGTCAAACACATTCAAACAAAGCTATTTAAATCAAAATAAAAGTCAAATCCATTCAAACAAAGCTATTGAAAGTCAAATGCTTTCTACAAATCCAATTGAATCAAATGAAAGTCAAACACATTCAAACAAACCTAATTAAATCAAATGAAAGTCAAACACATTCAAACAAAGCTAATTGAATCAAATGATGTCAAACACATTCAAACAAAGCTTATTAGATCAAATGTAAGTCAAACACATTCAAACAGAGCATTTTGAATCAATTGAAAGTCAAATGCATTCAACAAAGCTAATTGAATCAAATGAAAGTAAAAAACATCTAAAAAAAACCTAATTAAATCAATGAAAGTCAAACACATTCAAACAAAGCTATTTGAATCAAATAAAAGTCAAATGCATTCTACAAAGCTAACTGAATCAAACGAAAGTAAAAAACATTCGAACAAATCCATTTCAATCAAATGAAAGTCAAACACATTCAAACAAAGCTAATTGAATCAAATGAATGTCAAACACATTCAAACAAAGCTGATTAGATCTATTGTAAGTCAAACACATTCAAACAGAGCTTTTTGAATCAAATTAAAGTCAAATGCATTCAACAAAGCTAATTGAATCAAACGAAAGTCAAAAACATTCAAAACAAACCTAATTGAATCAAACGAAAGTCAAACACATCCAAACAAAGCTAATTGAATCAAATGTAAGTCAAACATTCAAACAGAGCTTTTGAATCAATTGAAAGTCAAATGCATTCAACAAAGCTAATTGAATCAAATGAAAGCAAACAAAGCTATTGGAAAATGAAAGTCAAATGCATTCTACAAAGCTTATTGAATCAAATGAAAGTAAAAAACATTCGAACAAAGCTAAATGAATCCAATAAAAGTCAAACACATTCAAACTAAACTATTTGAATCAAATGAAAGTCAAATGCATTCTACAAAGCTAATTGAATCAAATAAAGTCAAAAACATTCCAACAAAGCCAATTGAATCAAATGAAAGTCAAACACATTCAAAAATAATTGAATCAAATGAAAGTCAAACACATTCAAAAACTTTTTGAATCAAATGACGGTCAAATGCAATCTACAAAGCTAATTGAATCAAATGAAAGTCAAACACATTGAAACAAAGCTAATTGGACAAATGTAAGTCAAACACATTCAAACAGAGCATTTTGAATCAATTGAAAGTCAAATGCATTCAACAAAGCTAATTGAATCAAATTAAATTAAAAAACATCTAAAAAAACCTAATTAAATCAAATGAAAGTCAAACACATTCAAACAAAGCTATTTAAATCAAATAAAAGTCAAATGCACTCAAACAAAGCTATTGAAAGTCAATGCTTTCTACAAAGCCAATTGAATCAAATGAAAGTCAAACACATTCAAACAAACCTAATTAAATTAAATGAAAGTCAAACACATTCAAACAAAGCTAATTGAATCAAATGAAAGTCAAATGCATTCTACAAAGCTGATTAGATCAAATGTAAGTCAAACACATTCAAACAGAGCTTTTTGAATCAAATTAAAGTCAAATGCATTCTACAAATCTAATTGAATCAAAGGAAAGTAAAAACATCTAAAAAAATTCAAATTAAATCAATAAAAGGTCAAACACATTCAAACAAAACTATTTGAATCAAGAGAAAGTCAAATGCATTCTATAAAGCTAATTGAATCAAATTAAAGTCAAACACATCCAAACAAAGCTAATTAAATCAAATGAAAGTAAAACACATTCAAACAAAGCTAATTGAATCAAATGAAAGTCAAATGCATTCTACAAAGCTTATTGAATCAAATGAAAGTAAAAAACATTCGAACAAAGCCAAATGAATCCAATGAAAGTCAAACACATTCAAACTAAACTATTTGAATCAAATGAAAGTCAAATGCATTCTACAAAGGTAATTGAATCAAATGAAAGTTAAACACATTCAAACA
>NW_018742851.1:0-21985 GCF_001683475.1 Chenopodium quinoa
TTTAATTAGGTTTGTTAGAATGCATTGACTTTCATTTCATTCAATTAGCTTTGTTGAATGCATATGACTTTCATTTGATTCAAAAAGCTTTGTTTGAATGTGTTGACTCTCATTTGATTCAATTAGCATCGTTGAACGCATTTGACAGTCATTTGATTCAAAAAGCTTTGTTTGAATTACCTAGACTTTCACTTGATTCAATTAGCTTTTTTGAATGGATTTAACTTTCATTTGATTTAAAAAGCTTTGTTTAAATGTGTTTGACTTTCACTTGATTTAATTACTTTTTTTTAATTGCATTTGACTTTCAGTTGATTCAAAAAGATTTGTTTGAATGTGCTTGACTTTCATATGATTCAATTAGCATCGTTGAATGGATTTGACAATCATTTGATTCAAAAAGCTTTGTTTGACTTTCACTTGATTCAAATCGCTATTTTGAATGCATTTGAATTTCATTTGATTGAAAAAGCTTTGTTTGAATGTGTTTGATTTTTATTTGATTAAATTAGCTTTGTTTGAATGTGATTGACTTTCATTTGAATCAATTAGCTTTGTTTAATGCATTTGACTTTCATTTAATTCAAAAAGCTTTGTTTGAATGTGTTTGACTTTAATTTGATTCAAATAGCTTTGTTTGAATGATTTTGACTTTCACTTGATTTAAATACCTTTTTTGAATGCGTTTGACTTTCCTCTGATTCAAATAGCATTTCTTGAATGTGTTTGACTTTCATTTGGTTCAAATAGCTTTGCTTAAATGTGTTTCACTTTCATTTGATTCAATTAGCTTTGCTTGAATGTGGTTAACTTTCAATTGAGTCAATTTGCTTTGTTGAATGCATTTGACTTTCATTTGATTCAAAAAGTTATGTTTGACTGTCATATGATTCCAATTAGCCTCGTTGAATGCATTTGACAATCATTTGATTCAAAAAGCTTTGTTTGAATTCTTTGGACTTTTAACTTGATTCAATTAGCTTTTTTCAAAAGCATTTGACTTTCATATGATTTAATTAGCTTTGTTTGAATGTTTTTGACTTTCATTTGATGCATTTAGCTTTGTCTGAATGTGTTTTGACTTTCGTTTGATTTAATTATCTTTTTTGAATGCATTTGACTTTCATTTGATTCAGATAGCATTGTTTGAATGTGTTTGACTTTCATTTGATTCAAATAGCTTTGTTTGAATGTGTTTGGCTTCCATTGGATTTAATTAGCTTTATTTGAATGTGGTTGACTTTTAATTGATTCAATTTGAACTGTTGAATGCATTTGACTTTCATTTGATTCAAAAAGATTTGTTTGAATGTGTTTGACTTTCATATGATTCAATTAGTATCGTTGAATGCATTTGACAATCATTTGATTCAAAAAGCTATGTTTGAATTTGTTTGACTTTCACTTGATTCAATTAGCTTTTTTGAAATCATTTGACTTTCTTTTGATTCAAAAAGCTTTGTTTGAATGTGTTTGATTTTCACTTGATTTAATATGCTTTGTTTGAATGTGGTTAACTTTCATTTGATTCAATTAGCTTTGTTTGAATGTGGTTGACTTTCATTTGATTCAATTAGGTTTGTTAGAATGCCATTGACTTTCGTTTGATTTAATTAGGTTTGTTAGAATGCCATTGACTTTCATTTCATTCAATTAGCTTTGTTGAATGCATATGACTTTCATTTGATTCAAAAAGCTTTGTTTGAATGTGTTTGACTCTCATTTGATTCAATTAGCATCGTTGAACGCATTTGACAGTCATTTGATTCAAAAAGCTTTGTTTGAATTACCTAGACTTTCACTTGATTCAATTAGCTTTTTTGAATGGATTTAACTTTCATTTGATTTTAAAAAGCTTTGTTTAAATGTGTTTGACTTTCACTTGATTTAATTACTTTTTTTTAATTGCATTTGACTTTCAGTTGATTCAAAAAGATTTGTTTGAATGTGCTTGACTTTCATATGATTCAATTAGCATCGTTGAACGGATTTGACAATCATTTGATTCAAAAAGCTTTGTTTGACTTTCACTTGATTCAAATCGCTATTTTGAATGCATTTGAATTTCATTTGATTGAAAAAGCTTTGTTTTGAATGTGTTTGATTTTTATTTGATTAAATTAGCTTTGTTTTAATGTGATTGACTTTCATTTGAATCAATTAGCTTTGTTTAATGTATTTGACTTTCATTTAATTCAAAAAGCTTTGTTTGAATGTGTTTGACTTTAATTTGATTCAAATAGCTTTGTTTGAATGATTTTGACTTTCACTTGATTTAAATACCTTTTTTGAATGCGTTTGACTTTCATCTGATTCAAATAGCATTTCTTGAATGTGTTTGACTTTCATTTGGTTCAAATAGCTTTGTTTAAATGTGTTTGACTTTCATTTGATTCAATTAGCTTTGCTTGAATGTGGTTAACTTTCAATTGAGTCAATTTGCTTTGTTGAATGCATTTGACTTTCATTTGATTCAAAAAGTTTGTTTGACTGTCATATGATTCAATTAGCCTCGTTGAATGCATTTAACAATCATTTGATTCAAAAAGCTTTGTTTGAATTCTTTGGACTTTTTACTTGATTCAATTAGCTTTTTTCAAAGCCTTTAACTTTCATATGATTTAATTAGCTTTGTTTGAATGTTTTTGACTTTATTTGATGCAATTAGTTTGTCTGAATGTGTTTGACTTTCGTTTGATTTAATTATCTTTTTTTGAATGCATTTGACTTTTATTTGATTCAGATAGCATTGTTTGAATGTGTTTGACTTTCATTTGATTCAAATAGCTTTGTTTGAATGTGTTTGCCTTCCATTGGATTTAATTGGCTTTGTTTGAATGTGGTTGACTTTTAATTGATTCAATTTGATCTGTTGAATGCATTTGACTATCATTTGATTCAAAATGATTTGTTTGAATGTGTTTGACTTTCATATATTTCAATTAGTATAGTTGAATGCATTTGACAATCATTTGATTCAAAAAGCTATGTTTGAATTTGTTTGACTTTCACTTGATTCAATTAGCTTTTTTTGAAATCATTTGACTTTCTTTTGATTCAAAAAGCTTTGTTTGAATGTGTTTGATTTTCACTTGATTTAATATGCTTTGTTTGAATGTGGTTAACTTTCATTTGATTCAATTAGCTTTGTTTGAATGTGGTTGACTTTCATTTGATTCAATTAGGTTTGTTAGAATGCCATTGACTTTCGTTTGATTGTAATTAGGTTTGTTAGAATGCCATTGACTTTCATTTCATTCAATTAGCTTTGTTGAATGCATATGACTTTCATTTAATTCAAAAAGCTTTGTTTGAATGTGTTTGACTCTCATTTGATTCAATTAGCATCGTTGAACGCATTTGACAGTCATTTGATTAAAAAAGCTTTGTTTGAATTACCTAGACTTTCACTTGATTCAATTAGCTTTTTTGAATGGATTTAACTTTCATTTGATTTAAAAAGCTTTGTTTAAATGTGTTTGACTTTCACTTGGATTAATTACTTTTTTTTAATTGCATTTGACTTTCAGTTGATTCAAAAAGATTTGTTTGAATGTGCTTGACTTTCATATGATTCAATTAGCATCGTTGAACGGATTTGACAATCATTTGATTCAAAAAGCTTTGTTTGACTTTCACTTGATTCAAATCGCTATTTTGAATGCATTTGAATTTCATTTGATTGAAAAAGCTTTGTTTGAATGTGTTTGATTTTTATTTGATTAAATTAGCTTTGTTTTAATGTGATTGACTTTAATTTGAATCAATTAGCTTTGTTTAATGCATTTGACTTTCATTTAATTCAAAAAGCTTTGTTTGAATGTGTTTGACTTTAATTTGATTCAAATAGCTTTGTTTGAATGATTTTGACTTTCACTTGATTTAAATACCTTTTTTGAATGCGTTTGACTTTCATCTGATTCAAATAGCATTTCTTGAATGTGTTTGACTTTCATTTGGTTCAAATAGCTTTGTTTAAATGTGTTTGACTTTCATTTGATTCAATTAGCTTTGCTTGAATGTGGTTAACTTTCAATTGAGTCTATTTGCTTTGTTGAATGCATTTGACTTTCATTTGATTCAAAAAGTTTTGTTTGACTGTCATATGATTCAATTAGCCTCGTTGAATGCATTTAACAATCATTTGATTCAAAAAGCTTTGTTTGAATTCTTTGGACTTTTACTTGATTCAATTAGCTTTTTTCAAAGCCTTTGACTTTCATATCATTTATTTAGCTTTGTTTGAATGTTTTTTGACTTTTATTTGATGCAATTAGTTTGTCTGAATGTGTTTGACTTTCGTTTGATTTAATTATCTTTTTTGAATGCATTTGACTTTTATTTGATTCAGATAGCATTGTTTGAATGTGTTTGACTTTCATTTGATTCAAATAGCTTTGTTTGAATGTGTTTTGCCTTCCATTGGATTTAATTAGCTTTGTTTGAATGTGGTTGACTTTTAATTGATTCAATTTATTCAGTTGAATGCATTTGACTTTCATTTGATTCAAAATGATTTGTTTGAATGTGTTTGACTTTCATATATTTCAATTAGTATCGTTGAATGCATTTGACAATCATTTGATTCAAAAAGCTATGTTTGAATTTGTTTGACTTTCACTTGATTCAATTAGCTTTTTTGAAATCATTTGACTTTCTTTTGATTCAAAAAGCTTTGTTCGAATGTGTTTGATTTTCACTTGATTTAATATGCTTTGTTTGAATGTGGTTAACTTTCATTTGATTCAATTAGCTTTGTTTGAATGTGGTTGACTTTCATTTGATTCAATTAGGTTTGTTAGAATGACATTGACTTTCGTTTGATTTAATTAGGTTTGTTAGAATGCCATTGACTTTCATTTGATTCAATTAGCTTTGTTGAATGCATATGACTTTCATTTGATTCAAAAAGCTTTGTTTGAATGTGTTTGACTCTCTTTTGATTCAATTAACATCGTTGAACGCATTTGACAGTCATTTGATTTAAAAAGCTTTGTTTGAATTACCTAGACTTTCGCTTCATTTAAAAACCTAGACTTTCGCTTGATTCAATTAGCTTTTTTGAATGCATTTAACTTTCATTTGATTTAAAAAGCTTTGTTTAAATGTAATTGACTTTCACTTGATTTAATTACTTTTATTTAGTTGCATTTGACTTTCAGTTGATTCAAAAAGATTTGTTTGAATGTGCTTGACTTTCATATGATTCAATTAGCATCGTTGAACGGATTTGACAATCATTTGATTCAAAAAGCTTTGTTTGACTTTCACTTGATTCAAATCGCTATTTTGAATGCATTTGAATTTCATTTGATTGAAAAAGCTTTGTTTGAATGTGTTTGATTTTTATTTGATTAAATTAGCTTTGTTTGAATGTGATTGACTTTCATTTGAATCAATTAGCTTTGTTTAATGCATTTGACTTTCATTTAATTCAATAAGCTTTGTTTGAATGTGTTTGACTTTAATTTGATTCAAATAGCTTTGTTTGTATGATTTTGACTTTCACTTGATTTAAATACCTTTTTTGAATGCGTTTGACTTTCATCTGATTCAAATAGCATTTCTTGAATGTGTTTGACTTTCATTTGGTTCAAATAGCTTTTGTTTAAATGTGTTTGACTTTCATTTGATTCAATTAGCTTTGCTTGAATGTGGTTAACTTTCAAATGAGTCAATTTGCTTTGTTGAATGCATTTGACTTTCATTTGATTCAAAAAGTTTTGTTTGACTTTCATATGATTCAATTAGCCTCGTTGAATGCATTTGACAATCATTTGATTCAAAAAGCTTTGTTTGAATTCTTTGGACTTTTACTTGATTCAATTAGCTTTTTTCAAAGCATTTGACTTTCACGTGATTTAATTAGCTTTGTTTGAATGTTTTTGACTTTCATTTGATGCAATTAGCTTTGTCTGAATGTGTTTGACATTCGTTTGATTTAATTATATTTTTTGAATGCATTTGACTTTCATTTGATTCAGATAGCATTGTTTGAATGTGTTTGACTTTCATTTGATTCAAATAGCTTTGTTTGAATGTGTTTGCCTTCCACCGGATTTAATTAGCTTTGTTTGAATGTGGTTGACTTTTAATTGATTCAATTTGATCTGTTGAATGCATTTGACTTTCATTTGATTCAAAAAGATTTGTTTGAATGTGTTTGACTTTCATATGATTCAATATGTATCGTTGAATGCATTTGACAATCATTTGATTCAAAAAGCTATGTTTGAATTTGTTTGACTTTCACTTGATTCAATTAGCTTTTTTGAAATCATTTGACTTTCTTTTGATTCAAAAAGCTTTGTTTGAATGTGTTTGATTTTCACTTGATTTAATATGCTTTGTTTGAATGTGGTTAACTTTCATTTGATTCAATTAGCTTTGTTTGAATGTGGTTGACTTTCATTTGATTCAATTAGGTTTGTTAGAATGCCATTGACTTTCGTTTGATTTAATTAGGTTTGTTAGAATGCCATTGACTTTCATTTCATTCAATTAGCTTTGTTGAATGCATATGACTTTCATTTGATTCAAAAAGCTTTGTTTGAATGTGTTTGACTCTCATTTGATTCAATTAGCATCGTTGAACGCAATTGACAGTCATTTGATTTAAACAGCTTTGTTTGAATTACCTAGACTTTCGCTTGATTTAAAAAGCTTTGTTTGAATTACCTAGACTTTCGCTTGGTTCAATTAGCTTTTTTGAATGCATTTAACTTTCATTTGATTGAAAAAGCTTTGTTTAAATGTAATTGACTTTCACTTGATTTAATTACTTTTATTTAATTGCATTTGACTATCAGTTGATTCAAAAAGATTTGTTTGAATGTGCTTGACTTTCATATGATTCAATTAGCATCGTTGAACGGATTTGACAATCATTTGATTCAAAAAGCTTTGTTTGACTTTCACTTGATTCAAATCGCTATTTTGAATGCATTTGAATTTCATTTGATTGAAATAGCTTTGTTTGAATGTGTTTGATTTCTATTTGATTAAATTAGCTTTGTTTGAATGTGATTGACTTTCATTTGAATCAATTAGCTTTGTTTAATGCATTTGACTTTCATTTAATTCAAAAAGCTTTGTTTGAATGTGTTTGACTTTAATTTGATTCAAATAGCTTTGTTTGAATGATTTTGACTTTCACTTGATTTAAATACCTTTTTTGAATGCGTTTGACTTTCATCTGATTCAAATAGCATTTCTTGAATGTGTTTGACTTTCATTTGGTTTAAATAGCTTTGTTTAAATGTGTTTGACTTTCATTTGATTCAATTAGCTTTGCTTGAATGTGGTTAACTTTTAATTGAGTCAATTTGCTTTGTTGAATGCATTTGACTTTCATTTGATTCAAAAGTTTTGTTTGACTGTCATATGATTCAATTAGCCTCGTTGAATGCATTTGACAATCATTTGATTCAAAAAGCTTTGTTTGAATTCTTTGGACTTTTACTTGATTTAATTAGCTTTTTTCAAAGCATTTGACTTTCACGTGATTTAATTATCTTTGTTTGAATGTTTTTTACTTTCATTTGATGCAATTAGCTTTGTCTGAATGTGTTTGACTTTCGTTTGATTTAATTATATTTTTTGAATGCATTTGACTTTCATTTGATTCAGATAGCATTGTTTGAATGTGTTTGACTTTCATTTGATTCAAATAGCTTTGTTTGAATGTGTTTGCCTTCCATTGGATTTAATTAGCTTTGTTTGAATGTGGTTGACTTTTAATTGATTCAATTTGATCTGTTGAATGCATTTGACTTTCATTTGATTCAAAAAGATTTGTTTGAATGTGTTTGACTTTCATATGATTCAATTATTATCGTTGAATGCATTTGACAATCATTTGATTCAAAAAGCTATGTTTGAATTTGTTTGACTTTCACTTGATTCAATTAGCTTTTTTGAAATCATTTGACTTTCTTTTGAATCAAAAAACTTTGTTTGAATGTGTTTTATTTTCACTTGATTTAATATGCTTTGTTTGAATGTGGTTAACTTTCATTTGATTCAATTAGCTTTGTTTGAATGTGGTTGACTTTCATTTGATTCAATTAGGTTTGTTAGAATGCCATTGAATTTCGTTTGATTTAATTAGGTTTGTTAGAATGCCATTGACTTTCATTTGATTCAATTAGCTTTGTTGAATGCATATGACTTTCATTTGATTCAAAAAGCTTTGTTTGAATGTGTTTGACTCTCATTTGATTCAATTAGCATCGTTGAACGCATTTGAGAGTCATTTGATTCAAAAAGCTTTGTTTGAATTACCTAGACTTTGATGTGGATTTAAACCCCTTAACTTAATAAAGAATCTAAAATCACACAAGTAACACAAGTCCTTCGAATTTCCTAAGAAAATCGAACAACTTAAGAATAACGAACCGGATATGACTTTGAAAACGACCACTCCTGGAACGAATTCAACGCCTCTCAAATTACCTAGACCACTCCTGGAACTAAGTACTTTGATGAACAAAACTTAGACTACTCCTAGAACTAAGAATTGAACGTTCTAATTATCAAAACAACTCCTTGAATTGAAAACTAGCAAAAGAATTTGTAAGCAATTAAGCAAAACAAACAATAAACTTGTATTGAATTTTCTGGTTTTGGTTGTGTATACAAAGCCACGAAAAATCCCTTATTTATAGACTAAACTAACTATTCCTAAGTCTATTCGAACTAGGAAAAAAACCCTAGCCTTGATCCCCAAGTATCCTAGATAGAATAGGAAAACCAATTCTAATGGAACTAGGAAACTAGTAATAAGACTAGTTCTAATTAAACTAAAACTTCTTAAAACAATTCCTAATTGACTTAGAAATTATTTTAAACTAAATTAACAGAAATTAAGAAGATTCCTAATTGCTTAAACCAAGAAAAACCCTTTCAAGTGAAAGGTAAAAACTTGCAAGCAAAAACTCTAGAAAAAACTAAGTTAGGAAAATCTTTCTTTTCGTACTGCCGCCGAACCACCACCTCACGCGCCGCCATCATCGACACGCGCCCCACCGCCGTGTAGCTGGACTCAGGCCGGAGCTAGGGAGCCGGCGCGTGGCACCCAGATCGGCGCGTCGCCGCCGCTGCCGTCGTCGGAACCCAACTGGACCTTGACTTCTTCTTCAATGGCTGCGCATGTTAACCATTCTTGATTCTTTACTCCAAGCTCAAACCCTATTGGCCTTAAAACCAATATGATTGGCTCTTCAAAAGAATTTCCCTCTTGATCCACATCATTCTCCCCCTCTTCAAAAGAATTTGTCCTCAAATTCGCATCATCCATGTAAGGAGAACAATTCCATGAAACCATCCAAATTCGACGAATACAAGCCAAAAGAACTATTACCTCAACGCTAGCAATTTTAAGCAATGTAACAACATCACCACGAGCAAGGCAATATTTTAGAAACAACCAATTCTCAATTTGGTCCTTGGTCTTCGAAGCTGACCATAAGAACACTTTAGGCTTCATGATATTTTTCTCATGTATGACTAACAATTTCTTCTCTTTATGCATGCCTAATGAATCCACCACTTCTAAAGAAACCATTAAATTATTATCTTGATTCACGAATGGCTCCTCAATAGTATCAAAAACCTTTTCCGACACCACCATTGGTAGATCATTATGAATAATCTGATCTTGAACAACGTCACACACAATTGGAACATCAATTGTTTCACTCACCTTTTCTTCGAGCTCTTTAGCACCTACATGTTCCTCTTCCTTATCCTTTTGACAATCTTCCTCCATCTCTTTAACTTTAACGCGGCATGGAATAATAGTTAAAGGAATAAGTTTGAACCTCTTGTTTCCCACCTTGACCGAATATGTGTTGGCCACACCATCATGTTTAACATGTCGATCAAATTGCCATGGTCTTCCTAAAAGAACGTGACAAGCACTCATAGGAATCACATCGCACCATAATTCTTCCTTGTAATTGCCAATGGAGAAATTCACCAAAGCTTGTTGTTCTACATGAAAACCCATAGAATTATCTAGCCAACCCAACTTATATGGTTTTTCATGATCTCTTGTAGGAAGTTGGAGTTTAGTAACCATCTCTGTAGACGCTACATTGGTACACGAACCACTATCAATGATCACCCTACAAGTTCTATCAACAACTTTGCATCGAGTATGAAACAAACTATCTTGTTGACCTTGAAAAATAATTTCTTCATGTAAATTCAGTCGCTCCATAAGCATATGTTTGTTACCAAAGCCAAAATCTACGTTATCATCTTCATGTTTTTTCTTCTTTTTATGACCTTGAAGTAACTTTGCAAATTCATCCATAGATTTGCTCAAAGCTTCCTCCATAATTATAAGACAAAAACAGACTTAAAAGACCCCAAAACACACAGGAATAACCCTCAAAAATCGCAACACAACTTGGAAGAAAATCGCACACAAAGAGCAGTAAGTATTAAATCGGACCAAAACTGACACAGTTGCGGAAAACAGTCCAGTTTAATAGCACACGAACTCGAAAAATTCCGAAATTTCACAGGCAGAAAGTAGACAAAATTTCACCCAAAATCAAAAAAAGAATCACCTGAAAAGACCTTGTAACGAAGGAGAACGAGCCTTCTGAAGTTGACAGAAAAAACTGGTTATCCGAGAACAAGTGCGATTTGATGAACGAATTGTTGAACGATCAAAACCCCTGAAATCTGATACCAATTTGATGTGGTATCACACAAGCTCTGATACCAATTTGATGTGGATTTAAACCCCTTAACTTAATAAAGAATCTAAAATCACACAAGTAACACAAGTCCTTCGAATTTCCTAAGAAAATCGAACAACTTAAGAATAACGAACCGGATATGACTTTGAAAACGACCACTCCTGGAACGAATTCAACGCCTCTCAAATTACCTAGACCACTCCTGGAACTAAGTACTTTGATGAACAAAACTTAGACTACTCCTAGAACTAAGAATTGAACGTTCTAATTATCAAAACAACTCCTTGAATTGAAAACTAGCAAAAGAATTTGTAAGCAATTAAGCAAAACAAACAATAAACTTGTATTGAATTTTCTGGTTTTGGTTGTGTATACAAAGCCACGAAAAATCCCTTATTTATAGACTAAACTAACTATTCCTAAGTCTATTCGAACTAGGAAAAAAACCCTAGCCTTGATCCCCAAGTATCCTAGATAGAATAGGAAAACCAATTCTAATGGAACTAGGAAACTAGTAATAAGACTAGTTCTAATTAAACTAAAACTTCTTAAAACAATTCCTAATTGACTTAGAAATTATTTTAAACTAAATTAACAGAAATTAAGAAGATTCCTAATTGCTTAAACCAAGAAAAACCCTTTCAAGTGAAAGGTAAAAACTTGCAAGCAAAAACTCTAGAAAAAACTAAGTTAGGAAAATCTTTCTTTTCGTACTGCCGCCGAACCACCACCTCACGCGCCGCCATCATCGACACGCGCCCCACCGCCGTGTAGCTGGACTCAGGCCGGAGCTAGGGAGCCGGCGCGTGGCACCCAGATCGGCGCGTCGCCGCCGCTGCCGTCGTCGGAACCCAACTGGACCTTGACTTCTTCTTCAATGGCTGCGCATGTTAACCATTCTTGATTCTTTACTCCAAGCTCAAACCCTATTGGCCTTAAAACCAATATGATTGGCTCTTCAAAAGAATTTCCCTCTTGATCCACATCAGACTTTCACTTGATTCAATTAGCTTTTTTGAATGGATTTAACTTTCATTTGATTTAAAAAGCTTTGTTTAAATGTGTTTGACTTTCACTTGATTTAATTACTTTTTTTTAATTGCATTTGACTTTCAGTTGATTCAAACAGATTTGTTTGAATGTGCTTGACTTTCATATGATTCCTTTAGCATCGTTGAACGGATTTGACAATCATTTGATTCAAGAAGCTTTGTTTGACTTTCACTTGATTCAAATCGCTATTTTGAATGCATTTGAATTTCATTTGATTGAAAAAGCTTTGTTTGAATGTGTTTGATTTTTATTTGATTAAATTAGCTTTGTTTGAATGTGATTGACTTTCATTTGAATCAATTAGCTTTGTTTAATGCCTTTGACTTTCATTTAATTCAAAAAGCTTTGTTTGAATGTGTTTGACTTTAATTTGATTCAAATAGCTTTGTTTGAATGATTTTGACTTTCACTTGATTTAAATACCTTTTTTGAATGCGTTTGACTTTCATCTGATTCAAATAGCATTCCTTGAATGTGTTTGACTTTCATTTGGTTCAAATAGTTTTGTTTAAATGTGTTTGACTTTCATTTGATTCAATTAGCTTTGCTTGAATGTGGTTAACTTTCAATTGAGTCAATTTGCTTTGTTGAATGCATTTGACTTTCATTTGATTCAAAAAGTTTTGTTTGACTGTCATATGATTCAATTAGCCTCGTTAAATGCATTTGACAATCATTTGATTCAAAAAGCTTGTTTGAATTCTTTGGACTTTTACTTGATTCAATTAGCTTTTTTCAAAGCATTTGACTTTCATATGATTTAATTAGCTTTGTTTGAATGTTTTTGACTTTCATTTGATGCAATTAGCTTTGTCTGAATGTGTTTGACTTTCGTTTGATTTAATTATCTTTTTTGAATGCATTTGACTTTCATTTGATTCAGATACCATTGTTTGAATGTGTTTGACTTTCATTTGATTCAAATAGCTTTGTTTGAATGTGTTTGCCTTCCATTGGATTTAATTAGCTTTGTTTGAATGTGGTTGACTTTTAATTGATTCCATTTGATCTGTTGAATGCATTTGATTTTCATTTGATTCAAAAAGATTTGTTTGAATGTGTTTGACTTTCATATGATTCAATTAGTATCGTTGAATGCATTTGACAATCATTTGATTCAAAAAGCTATGTTTGAATTTGTTTGACTTTCACTTTATTCAATTAGCTTTTTTGAAATCATTAGACTTTCTTTTGATTCAAAAAGCTTTGTTTGAATGTGTTTGATTTTCACTTGATTTAATATGCTTTGTTTGAATGTGGTTAACTTTCATTTGATTCAATTAGCTTTGTTTGAATGTAGTTGACTTTCATTTGAATCAATTAGGTTTGTTAGAATGCCTTTGACTTTCGTTTGATTTAATTAGGTTTGTTAGAATGCCATTGACTTTCATTTGATTCAATTAGCTTTGTTGAATGCATATGACTTTCATTTGATTCAAAAAGCTTTGTTTGAATGTGTTTGACTCTCATTTGATTCAATTAGCATCGTTGAACGCATTTGACAGTCATTTGATTTAAAAAGCTTTGTTTGAATTACCTAGACTTTCACTTGATTCAATTAGCTTTTTTGAATGGATTTAACTTTCATTTGATTTAAAAAGCTTTGTTTAAATGTGTTTGACTTTCACTTGATTTAATTACTTTTTTTTAATTGCATTTGACTTTCAGTTGATTCAAACAGATTTGTTTGAATGTGCTTGACTTTCATATGATTCCATTAGCATCGTTGAACGGATTTGACAATCATTTGATTCAAAAAGCTTTGTTTGACTTTCACTTGATTCAAATCGCTATTTTGAATGCATTTGAATTTCATTTGATTGAAAAAGCTTTGTTTGAATGTGTTTGATTTTTATTTGATTAAATTAGCTTTGTTTGAATGTGATTGACTTTCATTTGAATCAATTAGCTTTGTTTAATGCATTTGACTTTCATTTAATTCAAAAAGCTTTGTTTGAATGTGTTTGACTTTAATTTGATTCAAATAGCTTTGTTTGAATGATTTTGACTTTCACTTGATTTAAATACCTTTTTTGAATGCGTTTGACTTTCATCTGATTCAAATAGCATTCCTGGAATGTGTTTGACTTTCATTTGGTTCAAATAGCTTTGTTTAAATGTGTTTGACTTTCATTTGTTGAATGCATTTGACTTTCATTTGACTTTCAATTAGCTTTGCTTGAATGTGGTTACTTTCAATTGAGTCAATTTGCTTTGTTGAATGCATTTGACTTTCATTTGATTCAAAAAGTTTTGTTTGACTGTCATATGATTCAATTAGCCTCGTTGAATGCATTTGACAATCATTTGATTCAAAAAGCTTGTTTGAATTCTTTGGACTTTTACTTGATTCAATTAGCTTTTTTCAAAGCATTTGACTTTCATATGATTTAATTAGCTTTGTTTGAATGTTTTTTACTTTCATTTGATGCAATTAGCTTTGTCTGAATGTGTTTGACTTTCGTTTGATTTAATTATCTTTTTTGAATGCATTTGACTTTCATTTGATTCAGATAGCATTGTTTGAATGTGTTTGACTTTCATTTGATTCAAATAGCTTTGTTTGAATGTGTTTGCCTTCCATTGGATTTAATTAGCTTTGTTTGAATGTGGTTGACTTTTAATTGATTCAATTTGATCTGTTGAATGCATTTGACTTTCATTTGATTTAAAAAGATTTGTTTGAATGTGTTTGACTTTCATATGATTCAATTAGTATCGTTGAATGCATTTGACAATCATTTGATTCAAAAAGCTATGTTTGAATTTGTTTGACTTTCACTTAATTCAATTAGCTTTTTTGAAATCATTTGACTTTGTTTTGATTCAAAAAGCTTTGTTTGAATGTGTTTGATTTTCACTTGATTTAATATGCTTTGTTTGAATGTGGTTAACTTTCATTTGATTCAATTAGCTTTGTTTGAATGTGGTTGACTTTCATTTGAATCAATTAGGTTTGTTAGAATGCCATTGACTTTCGTTTGATTTAATTAGGTTTGTTAGAATGCCATTGACTTTCATTTGATTCAATTAGCTTTGTTGAATGCATATGACTTTCATTTGATTCAAAAAGCTTTGTTTGAATGTGTTTGACTCTCATTTGATTCAATTAGCATCGTTGAACGCATTTGACAGTCATTTGATTCAAAAAGCTTTATTTGAATTACCTAGACTTTCACTTGATTCAATTAGCTTTTTAGAATGGATTTAACTTTCATTTGATTTAAAAAGCTTTGTTTGAATGTGTTTGACTTTAATTTGATTCAAATAGCTTTGTTTGAATGATTTTGACTTTCACTTGATTTAAATACCTTTTTTGAATGCGTTTGACTTTCATCTGATTCAAATAGCATTTCTTGAATGTGTTTGACTTTCATTTGGTTCAAATAGCTTTGTTTAAATGTGTTTGACTTTCATTTGGTTCAATTAGCTTTGCTTGAATGTAGTTAACTTTCAATTGAGTCAATTTACTTTGTTGAATGCATTTGACTTTTATTTGATTCAAAAAGTTTTGTTTGACTGTCATATGATTCAATTAGCCTCGTTGAATGCATTTGACAATCATTTGATTCAAAAAGCTTTGTTTGAATTCTTTGGACTTTTACTTGATTCAATTAGCTTTTTTCAAAGCATTTGACTTTCATATGATTTAATTAGCTTTGTTTGAATGTTTTTGACTTTCATTTGTTGCAATTAGCTTTGTCTGAATGTGTTTGACTTTCGTTTGATTTAATTATCTTTTTTGAATGCATTTGACTTTCATTTGATTCAGATAGCATTGTTTGAATGTGTTTGACTTTCATTTGATTCAAATAGCTTTGTTTGAATGTGTTTGCCTTCTATTGGATTTAATTAGCTTTGTTTGAATGTGGTTGACTTTTAATTGATTCAATTTGATCTGTTGAATGCATTTGACTTTCATTTGATTCAAAAAGATTTGTTTGAATGTGTTTGACTTTCATATGATTCAATTAGTATCGTTGAATGCATTTGACAATCATTTGATTCAAAAAGCTATGTTTGAATTTGTTTGACTTTCACTTGATTCAATTAGCTTTTTTGAAATCATATGACTTTCTTTTGATTCAAAAAAGCTTTGTTTGAATGTGTTTGATTTTCACTTGATTTAATATGCTTTGTTTGAATGTGCTTAACTTTCATTTGATTCAATTAGCTTTGTTTGAATGTGGTTGACTTTCATTTGAATCAATTAGGTTTGTTAGAATGCCATTGACTTTCGTTTGATTTAATTAGGTTTGTTAGAATGCCATTGACTTTCATTTGATTCAATTAGCTTTGTTGAATGCATATGACTTTCATTTGATTCAAAAAGCTTTGTTTGAATGTGTTTGAGTCTCATTTGATTCAATTATCATCGTTGAACGCATTTGACAGTCATTTGATTCAAAAAGCTTTATTTGAATTACCTAGACTTTCACTTGATTCAATTAGCTTTTTAGAATGGATTTAACTTTCATTTGATTTAAAAAGCTTTGTTTAAATGTGTTTGACTTTCACTTGATTTATTTACTTTTTTTTAATTGCATTTGACTTTCAGTTGATTGAAAAAGATTTGTTTGAATGTGCTTGACTTTCGTATGATTCAATTAGCATCGTTGAACGGATTTGACAATCATTTGATTCAAAAGGCTTTGTTTGACTTTCACTTGATTCAAATCGCTATTTTTGAATGCAATTGAATTTCATTTGATTGAAAAAGCTTTGTTTGAATGTGTTTGATTTTTATTTGATTAAATTAGCTTTGTTTGAATGTGATTGACTTTCATTTGAATCAATTAGCTTTGTTTAATGCATTTGACTTTCATTTAATTCAAAAAGCTTTGTTTGAATGTGTTTGACTTTAATTTGATTCAAATAGCTTTGTTTGAATGATTTTGACTTTCACTTGATTTAAATACCTTTTTTGAATGCGTTTGACTTTCATCTGATTCAAATAGCATTTCTTGAATGTGTTTGACTTTCATTTGGTTCAAATAGCTTTGTTTAAATGTGTTTGACTTTCATTTGATTCAATTAGCTTTGCTTGAATGTGGTTAACTTTCAATTGAGTCAATTTGCTTTGTTGAATGCATTTGACTTTCATTTGATTCAAAAAAGTTTTGTTTGACAGTCATATGATTCAATTAGCCTCGTTGAATGCATTTGACAATCATTTGATTCAAAAACCTTGTTTGAATTCTTTGGACTTTTACTTGATTCAATTAGCTTTTTTCAAAGCGTTTGACTTTCATATGATTTAATTAGCTTTGTTTGAATGTTTTTGACTTTCATTTGATGCAATTAGCTTTGTCTGAATGTGTTTGACTTTCGTTTGATTTAATTATCTTTTTTGAATGCATTTTGACTTTCATTTGATTCAGATAGCATTGTTTGAATGTGTTTGACTTTCATTTGATTCAAATAGCTTTGTTTGAATGTGTTTGCCTTCTATTGGATTTAATTAGCTTTGTTTGAATGTGGTTGACTTTTAATTGATTCAATTTGATCTGTTGAATGCATTTGACTTTCATTTGATTCAAAAAGATTTGTTTGAATGTGTTTGACTTTCATATGATTCAATTAGTATCGTTGAATGCATTTGACAATCATTTGATTCAAAAAAGCTATGTTTGAATTTGTTTGACTTTCACTTGATTCAATTAGTGACCAATATGGTCAAAGTTCTAATGATTGTAATGCTCCAAGTAGTCAAGGTGAGGTCCAAGTTCAAAGCAATGCAAAGGAATTGTTTCTGTCCAAATCATTCCTTACTCCTTTGCACGGTTTTGGTCCGAAAGATTTTACAAGTGGTTACACTTCACTTAGTGTAATTAACCTTGTAGAAAGTATCTAGCAAGTGACGGTTTTTCCAAGCTCCAAATACATGTTTAAAAGCAACGGTTACAAGCTGATTGAAGAGGAGTGATTCATGGCACTTGTTGGGCGCGTGAATTATGGAGTTTGTTGACTGAACATTGCACCTCATTATTTGGGGGTTATGAAGAATAAAGAGGCGTGAATCAAGGCATTAAAATGGGAGTTACACAAGCTTGAAAATGGCTGTTTTGGGCGTGTGTTGAAGATGCTCTTTGGATGCTATTTTGGCTGGTCATCTTCCCTTGTTTCAAGCCTAGTCTTTAGTTCTTTTAATTAAGTTTAATCATGTTTGTAAAAGGGGTTAAGTGGGACGTGTATTCTCCACTCATTCCCTTAGTTAATTTCCTTTTGTCTATTTCATTTTGTTAATTAAAGTAGGCAAGTGAAAAGGTTGTATTGATGCTATAAATAGCATACTTTGAATGAATGAAAAATCATCCAAGATTTTTTGCCTAAAAACGTGTGTTTTGTTAATTGAAGTGACTTGAGTTTTAGTTTCACTTGTTTTTCCAAATTTGAGTATCCGAATTTGAAGAGTGTTAGTTTTGGTGAGAGTTCCCAAGATTAGGACTTATAGTTTATGATTTGGTGAGAGTTTCCCTCATCTAGACTATCCCAAGCAAACGAGTGAGAGTTCCTCTTTGCTATATCCTTAGCTTAGGGTGAGAGTTCCCCTAACTAAACTGATCACTTGATAATTGAATCTTAAAATCCTTTGAATCTTTTAACTTATCATTTTTGTAACAAGGTTTCTCATCTTGTTTACACATCATTTGGCGCGTCAGGTAGGGGGAAATTTTCTTAAATTTTCCAAAGGGGTCGAATACCTACATACCATGGGAGAGAATCAAAGACTTGAGGACAGCTTTGGAAGCTCTTAATCGATCCATTGCTAGTCAGGAAAGGTTGGCCGAAACCAATGCAATCTACAAGGGAACCTTGCTGCCTTGATGGCAAGGCTCATGAACGAGCAAGATAGGAGAGATCAAGGTGAAGACCCTCCACCTAGGAGGGAGGATAGGAGTCTCAAAGTGGACGTTCCTGCCTTTGATGGGACACTTGATCCGGAGAAGTACTTGGAATGGGAGAAATCCTTGGAAAGGTACTTTGAATACAAGGACATTCATGAGGATGTTCAACGTTTTTAAGATTGCCAAAGTCAAGTTGAAGGGCTATGGTGATAGTTGGTTGCAAGGAGAACAAAGAGGCGTACCCTTAGTGGTAAGGCTCACATTTCCACTTGGGAAAAGCTGAAGAAAAGAATGAGAGATCGTTTCATTCCTCACAATTACAAGCAAAATCAGTATGTGAAATGGAGTACTCTCCAACAAAATGGTGATTCGGTGGAAGACTATATCAAAGAATTTGATAGGCTTGCCATTGTATGTGAGGTGACTGAAAAATGAAGAGCTGAAGTTGGGGCGTTTTGTAGCTGGGTTGGAACAAGAGTTACAAGACAAACTTGACGGTTACACTAACCTCACGTTTGTGGAAGCTTGCAAACTTGTGACAAAGTTTGATGCTAAAAGGAAAAGGAAGAAAACGCCTACTACTACTCCAGTGGTACGCAAACCACCCTTCAACTCAAAGGAGGGTTCTTCTTTTAGCAAGCCTAATGAGCCACCAAAGAGGAACACGAAAGACTTCAAACTTAGTGACATTGTATGTTACAAGTGTGGAGGTAGAGGACATTATAAAAAAGATTGTCCTAATTCAAGAGCCTTAACCATGCAAGAGGTTAAACTCATAGCCACCCAAAGCATCAATTGGGAGGAATTTGAGTCTGAAGAAGAGAAGGAGGTGACCCCGTATGAAAGGATGAGGAGGAGGACCAATGCTATCCTGAAATGGAGACAAAACAAACTTGGTGGTTAGGAGAGCTTTGCAAGCTCGTGTGGAGGAACCTTTGGCGCCACAAAGACAACACATTTTCATCACCAAATGTAAAGTTGGTGACGAGGTATGTGATTTAATTATTGATGGGGGCAGTGAGGCTAATACTGTGTCGAAAACTTAGTATCTAAACTAGGTCTTACCACCACAAATCATCCACATCCTTACAAATTGAGTTGGTTAGATTCTAATGCTAGCACTGGGGTTAGAAAGCAATGTATGGTGAATTTTTCGATTGGTTCATATCATGATAGTCAATTGTGTGATGTTGTTTTAATGGATGCTTGTCATATTCTTCTTGGGACCGTGGCAATCTGATAAAAAATCTATCCATGATGGGTACCATAACACCTACACTATCACTCACCAAGGGAAACAAAAGAAATTGCACCCTTTACCACCCCCACGGTTTTCACAACCACAAAAGCCACAAATTTCTTTATTATCTTGTAAAGAGTTTGAGAGGGAGTTTGAGGTGAGGAAGAGATATTCATGTTGTACTCTAAAGAAATCCATGAAAAATTTGTGAGTCAAAATCCTAAACTTGCAAAACTGATTAAAGAGTTTGAGGATGTTTTTCCTGATGAGTTACCTAAGGGATTACCACCCTTGAGAGGAATTGAGCATCAAATTGATCTCATTCCAGGCGCACCTCTACCAAATAAACCTGCCTATAGATGTAACCCTTTAGAAACTAAGGAGTTGCAAAGACAAATTGAAGAATTGATGGGTATGGGCTATGTGCGTGAGTCTATGAGTCCATGTGCGGTTCCTGCTTTGTTGGTTCCTAAAAAGGATGGTACTTGGCGTATGTGCATTGATAGTAGAGCTGTTAACAATATTACTATCAAGTACAGGTTCCCAATTCCAAGACTGGATGATATGTTGGACGAATTGAGTGGTTCAAATGTATTCTCAAAAGTTGATTTGAGAAGTGGTTACCATCAAATTCGTATGAGGGAAGGTGATGAATGGAAGACTGCATTCAAGACAAAGCATGGGTTGTATGAATGGCTTGTGATGCCGTTTGGATTGACCAATGCACCTAGCACGTTCATGAGATTAATGAACGAGGTGTTGAGGCCATTTCTTGGCAAGTTCGTGGTGGTGTACCTTGATGATATCCTTATTTACTCTAAAAATGAGGATGAATTTAGATCATTTGTTTCAAGTTTTTTCTGTTTTAAGAACGCAAAAATTGTATGGAAAACTTGAAAAATGTGATTTTATGTTATATGAGGTCACTTTTCTTGGTTACATAGTTTCAGGTGATGGCGTGAAGGTGGATCCTTGCAAGGTTGAAGCAATTCAATCATGGCCTAGTCCAAAACACTCACGGAGGTCCGTTCTTTCCATGGCCTAGCTTCTTTCTATAGAAGATTTATCAAGAATTTTAGCACACTCATGGCTCCTATAACTGAGTGTACTAAGAAGGGGACGTTTGAATGGACTACACAAGCTCAAAAGGCCTTTGAAGAAGTCAAGGAGAAAATGTGCAACACTCCTATTCTTGCACTCCCTGATTTTTCCAAGCCATTTGAAGTTGAGTGTGACGCAAGTGGGAAGGGGATTGGAGCAGTTTTGATTCAAGAAGGGCGTCCAATTGCTTATTTCAGTGAAAAGTTGAGTCAAGGCAAGTTGAACTATTCCACCTATGATAAAGAGTTCTATGCTATGGTACGAGCTCTAGATCATTGGTCACATTACTTGAGACCACAACCGTTCATATTACATTCGGACCATGAATCTTTAAGGTTCATCCATGGTCAAAAGAAGTTGAATTCAAGACATGCTAAATGGGTTGAATTCTTGCAAACCTTTAACTTTTCCTCTAAATACAAAGTGGAAAGGCTAATGTTGTTGCGGATGCCTTATCTAGGAGGCACAATTTGCTTGGAGTTGTCGAAGCAAAGGTTCTTGGGTTTGATTTGATCAAAGCATACTACAAGGAGGATGGAGATTTCAATGAATAATACAGAAATGTGTCCATGGAGTATATGACTTATTTTCCTTACATGATGACTTTCTTTTTAAGGGAAATCGGTTATGCATTCCTAAGTGTCCAATTAGAAGCTTGTTGATTCATGAGGCTCATGGAGGAGGTCTAGCTGGTCACGTGGGGATTCAAAAAACAATGGAGCTTCTTCAAGCTCACTTTTATTGGCCGAAAATGTTAGCCACGGTTCATCATGTGGTTAGTCGTTGTTCTACTTGTCAAAGGGCCAAGATGGTGTTTCACAAAGGTCTCTACAAGCCTTTGCCAGTTCCGGAAAGACCTTGGGAGGATGTGAGCATGGATTTCATTGTGGCTTTACCTAGAACTCAAAGGGGTAAAGACTCAATCATGGTGGTTGTTGATCGGTTTTCAAAATGGCTCATTTCATTCCTTGTCACAAAACCGAAGATGCTATGAAAGTGGCTAAGTTATACTTTGAAGAAGTGGTTCGTTT